>NT_177421.1:376959-460383 GCF_000188095.3 Bombus impatiens
GGGAGGAAAGTTGCATCGTACGCGAGAAAAACCAACTTTCCCTCGTCAAGCCGTAGCAGACAAAGGTCTTTAGAAATGCTTCGGAAACAGACGTTTGTTCAGTTTGAAGGACCTCGACTAGGAAATTCCTAAGATTTATGGAAGATACTTGAGACTATTGAGGGTACGCAGTGAGTATCCGAAGACATCTGGTTGCCATCTTGCCCGCGGTGTGTGACCTGGGCCAGGTAGAGTGTTACGCGACGTAACAGCCGTCCTTATAATTCCGAGTCCGAGCGCGGACACATTCTACCTGCGTTTCTGCCTCGATGTCTGCCACACCTACTGCTCTTTCGTACATGAATGTTGTACACGGGTAATACAAAATCAATCTCCTTGCGTTTTCAATGGATCTCTGGAGTCTTTGAATTTTAACGAAGCAATTTGTAATTCCATATTTATTGCAGTTTAAGCGACATAAGTGTCAGGAATAATTAAAACATGCCATATTAACGATGAGAGCGTAATTTCTTAAATATTTTTCAGATTTTTGATACGCGTTTTGTGTCACACGTGAATAGAGAAAAATAGAAACCAGGACGTAAGATTCACGACATGCCCAAATTACGATAAAGAACAGCGTTCACAACAAGCAGAAGAAATAATTATAGCAAGTCACCATATGTTTGAATTAATGCCACGGTTTAAAATTCATTCTGGAGTCTAAGTTGCTGATATAAATTGATAATAATTAGAAACACCGCATAGTCGGAAGTTGCAAGCTCGGTTTAACAATAGCAAGATGATCGTATCTTGTTACAATTAATATAAATCACATTGTGATTACGATAATGTCCTTTGTAGGAGAATCTCATTGCAGAAGTGACACATCCGGTGCTTTCTGACACGCGGCTGTGTTACGCAAATGCAATTCCATTCTAACAGTAATCCGTATGTACCGGGATGGCCGGTATTATATACTATAGGCCAGGAATCGGGAGTGACCTAGTCTTTGTGACACATATTCATATGATAACCACGCCATTAGCGTGACTGTATTAACATTAATTCGCAGGGACCCTGGTCTACCTAGTATCAAGCGTTAAACACCTATTAGCATCCATTCTGAAAATCGTCGATATCGTTGAAATATTCTAATTTGACTTACCGTTACGGTTAAGAGGATTCCGGTTGCTTCCTCGTAATGGAGGCTACGCTTTTCACAGTCACGTTACGTGCATAAAACCGACCACCTAAAAGGCATCTGAAAAATTCAAGACGCATGCAGCATACCACGGGACGGATCTAAACCAGCCATCTACAGTTTATGCTTTTATTGAAACTTTCGCGATAAATCCTCCTGGTAAAAAGTCCGGTCTATTTCTACTCGCTTAGTGCTTGATAATTCTCCATCTCTGATCGTTTGCCAGGAAACTCGTAGAAACTGATTTCATTCGCTTTGCTTCGATGAACTGATAAAAATTGATCGTGTGACATCGCTAACCACAGCTACCAACTACTGAATCTTACTTTATTTTGTCAATTTTTATTTAGTGCCAGGAAAAATCCTATTTCTTTGGGGAATTGATTAATTGGAATTGATTTTCTATTTAAAAAGAGATTTTCTAAGATTAAAAATTCGGAGCTTCTCTTGCTTTTTAATTGTATCTTGAGTTCTATGGCTTCGATCGACTGGCTGTCACTGTCCTGATTTTTTCCTAATTTTGATAACACATGCATAGCTTTGGTATTACACAGATGACTAATTATTGGCTGCAGGTGTTATCAATGTTTGAATTGTTGAAGTTTGAAGCTATCGAATATTTGATAAAGATTAGTGTATTTCTGCCGAGCACAAACTATCTGTATTCTTTCACATTTTCTGTCTTTATTCTATTTCAGCCAATGTTGGACACTCACGAGCCATGAATCTAGTGTAAGGTCTGATCAATTTTCAATTGACCTGCCGGAAGCGACAAACAACTTCCGGCTCCAGCCGTAACGGCTCGAACACTGGCTTAATGGCTACAGACATCGCGAAAGGCGTAAACGGGGCTCGTTGAGCCAGGAGCTATCTACCAAGGTTTGCACGGCTTATACTAAACGTTAATTTGCATCACATCTGTATGCACCATCGTGCATATCCCTGGCTTACGCGGAATACTCTGGTCTTAATACTTCGTTAATCGCCGTCTATATCCCGGCGTACATGTTACGACTGATTCCACTGTCGGTATACGATCCCGATCTGTGAAATTCATCAAAAGCCGACTGTTCGCAGCTTTTCGTCTCCTAAAACAATCACTTGACCACGAATAAAATATCTAAGGTAAGAACATCTGCAAAATATCCTAGTGTCACTTCAAATATACTAGATAATTGCTAGAAATACGTATTGATAATGAGCTAATTTTTGAGCGACAGTAACTTTATCCCTCTACACTTTCAACCCATCCTTTGTACCATCACAAAGGTTAAAACAAACGCGTTTCGAAGTGTTGTCGCAAACAAACGTATCAGAATTTGCGCTCCTTCGAAATTCAACCAAAGAATCGCAGCTCACGCTATAGCTTCCTACCATTCTCTGCAAGTAACATACTCTCTCAAAGTAACATACAAATTGTACCGAGCGCTATTCCTAAGCGTAACGTCGCTCCTTAAATTAGACTTCGTCGGTGTTCGACACGCCAGACGAAAGAATTAAACTTCATAGTACGCGACAGACGAGATCGGTATTTACTTTGGAGTAGAAGGAGCACGCGGAAGATTGAAAGTTTGAAAACGGGCAAATAGATGCGCCCCTTTCGAGACGATTTGTTCAAGCGCGAGGAACCCATTAAAAGCGCGCAGCTTCAGAAAGAAATACACAAATCGTGGACCCGTATTAAAGTATTTAAAACTTTTGTCAAAAATTCGGCACTTATAGATTTCGCTTTTCGACGAATACACACGTTTTGCCTTTTTTATATTCGCTTCTGTCGTGTCGACTCTTTTGTCGGGACAAATTGATCCGATAAGACGCTCGAATATCTCGAGACGCGGCGTCAGTTAATCTAGTCGAAAGTTTACCGCGTATCATTTTCCACCAAGCCGCGCGTTCCCGCTAGAGAAATTCGCGACGAGGTGTCGAACGTATTTCCGCTGCTTATATGCTAAACTTTAAACGAGTTGCCGACTCCACGGACTCGACCGTCTGTCGATACTCGGCAATTGATGCTCTTTTGGAATGAAATTCTGAAAAAATTGAATTCATACTTTCTTGGAATATGGAAACACGTGTGCGATGAAATTTACAGGAATTTTAAGTAGTAATGGTCAATAATTTGTTAATCAGGCTGGTCGGAATACGCAGTGTACAATTTCATTTAGACACTGTCATAAATTCCACGAAGTATTGGTGAATAAAATCGTCAATTGCATCTGTTTGACTATATATGATCCGATTTTACGAACTTTATACCGTATTTTAAATAATATTGGCCAATAATTCGCTACACGCTCCTGTTTGTCTACATATCGCTCAATTCTACTTTCAATTTTCTGCGCATTCTAAACAGTATCAGTGAATAATACATTAATCGCAGATGTCTGGCTATATATTTTACTTGCGGCATCTATTTTTACTTAGTAATTATTGAAAATTCTTTGTCAGTGATTCACCAATCGCGCTTGTCTGAATTTGTGCAACACATTTAACGTATAGCGTCTATTTCTATTAAATCTATACAAAGTTTAAGTAGTATGGGTTAATAGATTGTTGGCCACGCTTGTCTGGCCACATAATATCCATTTCTACTTACAAATATCTGCACACCCTAAGCAGCGCTGTCAGACAATTCGTTATCCGCGGTTGTCTGGCTACGTATGATCTAATTCCATGTAGAACATTTTCCCATAAATTCTTTATTAGACAAAGATAGCTGTAAATTACTTAACATAACTTTTCTAATATTTTTCTAATAGTTTTTCATTAAAATAATAATATGCTACCAATGAACCTCGATGGCCGAAATGTTGAGCGACTCATAAAGCAGCAGGAGGGGAGGTAGCGGAAGTGTTCAAAAACGATTTTCCACTCGCATCGCAGTTCGCACTTGGAAGCGACACAGTGCTCGGATGTGTTTCTATCGGCAATCGGTGTTGGCAAACCGATGAACTCCGCTGCTCTTTCTGCTGCGCATCCAGAGTTTCTCCTCCGTACTCGTCCCTGACCGAGGTTGTCGTCGATCGTTTATTTCTTGCCTCCTCCTCCCCTCGTCTGTCCGAAAAGTGCACTCAGACGGAAGAGGATGGTGGTTGATATCGATACCGGTAGATCAAAGCCCGCATCCCACCGCGAAATTCTCAAGAGGTAGAGAGAACGGATGTGTACGAGCAACCGGCTGCCTACGTTAGAACCTATCGGATTGCGATCCTATCCAGGGGAAGCGCAGCTACGTTACGCTCAAACAGATTCTTTACAATATTTTTTTGCTCTGCAGCTGAAATTATCTGAGATCTGTTCCGAATTCAACGCACAAGTATGTAGAGTGTAAGATCTGATCGTCGAATTAGGATCAGTCAACATTTCTAACTTTTTTCATTTCTTTTGATAAAGTAGAACTAGTAGCAAATTTATTGTGATATACAGTAACTAAAAAAAGGAATATTTGAATACTGTAGCACTTATATGGTAATTAATTAGTTTCAATTTTGCACTATTTAACAGTATGTACTTTCACATGACTATAAAAAGTTGTCATTATGAAGACGAAATATAGAAATTGATTACAAAATAATTCCATTGGAAACTTTTGCTGTGTCATAACGTTGTGATTTTATATTCACACTATTTTCTGAAAATTTTGCCTTCAAATTAGATTATGTAGTAGCCAAAGGTAAATATACTTGACCGTACAAGAGGATCTATTATCTACAAAGGATCTCTAGAACGTACTTGGCTCTATGACATGAAATAGTAATAGATTAATTGCTACGCATATATTGTGCACGGCCGTGTACTTAATAATAATGTTAACAGCTGGAAATAATTCCTCATTTAATTTGATAGCTAAAAATTCCATCTCTTTGTAAAAATTCACATGTAAAATCTCATTTTTGTTCTTGAAATTTCTCACGTTGAATATTTAATAATAATCCGCTATTTACGATACGATATTGTAATTAAAATGGTCAAACTTTTGCATTTTTCTCTACTTAATTCGATAACCAGAGCTCAAACTTGTCTATAAAAATTTGTAGCCATTTTCTCCTATCTTTTAGAAACTTTCTGATGCTACAAATTCCTTTAACTCGGTTTAAGGGATGCACAGGAGATTCTCACGAAGTTGCGATGTAGCAGGTATTCTGCGAATAGACGCAGTCCGTCGATCAATGTAACATGAGCACATCTGCATTATAATCCAATGAACGTAATGGATCGGTAGCCTTGTCGTTAATTAATCGTACCCGCGGAAGTTGCTCTCTGACGCTAGGAACACGAACCGTACACCATTCGGGCTAATAATTGGCGAATTACCTCTCGGCGAACGGTCTGCGTCGCGGCAAGCGTTCCCAGCAAATGCAATTAAACGAGGGACATCTAGCCGAGCCTGGCGGGAACTTCACCCGTGTGTCGCATTTGCACCCAAGAACCAATATGTGTAAATACTCGTTTCAAAAACCAAAGTGGACGATTCGAAATTTGGTTAGTCTCGTAGAGTAAGAAAACAAGGTAAATAAATTGGTCTTAAGCCGACGTCAAAGTTTTCTACGCAAACCAATTAAGAAAGTTAAGTTAAGCTGACTGGTCCACTTTTTGGCTGCTTTGGTTTTTGGATTGAGCGTGGTCTGAGTATACTTTAACTTCGCCAGCTCATAAAAAATGCATAGTTGACTTTGCCTAAGTTACGAAGGGTTGATTATCCTCTTTAAAGTTGGATCGATCCGAAATCACATTTTATATAAAATCACTGTGTTTAATCAATCAGTAACGTACTCGTTCTTAGGAACTCTCGCTCTAAGAGAAATTAAGTGAATATTTGGAAAAATTTTCTACGGTAAATGTTCTACTGTACTCGGAAATTCTTGCTTGTTGAAATACATTGAATGAAAATCGGGAGCAAGGTCGAACAGCGATAATTTCCCCCATGCGAAGCATGCAATTTGATGTTAAACAGTGGGACGCGTTACCTCCACGAAGCTGAGTGTCAAGCAGCGACGTAACTCGTCGTTTACAGAACATCAGCCAGGAACCAGCGGAACAGTTAACTTTGTTGGACGAATTTCCCACTTGATTGGTGATAATTTTGCGGGTTCCATAATGTCTCCTAGGCCACGCCGACTCGTGACGTTTCGATCAATTCGGCCGGATGCAAATCAATGACGGCGATGAGCATCATGCTTCGGCTAAATTCTATTTAGATGAATCCGTAGATACGCATATCGATACGGTTGCCTCGAATGCCGCTACCAATTAACCAAAATTAGTCAAAATGTTTTATAGACGTGTTCACTGGATACAAACGTATGTTGTGTTTATCTATTTATGCTTTATAACGTACGTTCATCAAATGTATTCCATAGACGTGGCTAATGGGATGAAACCGCGAAACATCAATTTTTAAATTAATCGATGTATGCGTCAGAAGCTTAGTCACTCGAGCTTTTCGAATAATCTCTTACTTGAAATCGATTGAACATTAATTGTTTAATTTCAATTTCATCCGATAAGTATACGATACTTGACAACTTGTACCATCAGACATTGTACAAATCAAAGATACAAGAAGAATCATTATAATTTGAAAATGTTAGTTCACCAACTACGTGAATATAGTTATTTAAAGTCCGGCCGAATCACAATACTCTTTCTCAACGACACACTCATTTGCAAACTTTTCAAAAACTCTCTGCATATAACGACTTCAGTCTGTTTTATGTTGTCCTTCCTCTTCTCTTTTCTATGGAAAAGACCTCGTAACGTCGGACGTTTTGAGAGCAAGGAGCGGACGGGGTCGGCTTCTTACCTGACGCCGACAACATCAAAAAACGTGCAAACTCTTACGAGCAGGTACTTCAATTTCTCTAAATTTCATACAATTATAAGACCTAAATGGAGGAAGAAATAGTAACGAAAAAGCACTGATCGATACTCCTAATATTTCTCTTCATAATTACAATTTCAATTCAACAAAGTAAATTGATTAAAAGAAATTAGAAATGAAATGTTACGCTAACACAATTTGGTCCGTGAAATAAATAAATAAACAAATAAAACTTAAGATACACTTTCAGAAAATCCTATATGTATTCGCTTTCTAAAGACACTTTCATTACGCGAAATTGGGGAAACGTCTAAAGTTGGTTGAAGAAAGGAAAGAAATCGACTTGAATGGAACACTGTTACTGACCTATTCACTCGACTTTTCTATACTCATTTAAGGACGTTCAAAATGGTTCTTTTGACTGATCAATCCGCGTTGACAGAAGCTTTTACCAACCTTAAATGTCCAGTGAACCTTTGATAGATCCGTGAGAATATTCAGCGTGGCTCTCAGCCAGCCGAACAGCTAGCTAGAAAAAAAGATTCGCGAACGAGTTGCATGTGCATGCGCATCATTATTTGTCCGGTATGAATATTCATATCGACGGCTTTGACATATTCAGCTTGAAAAAAGTTGTAAGCTCTTTTAACCACCCTGACGTTTCGCCGATGCACGCTGTCCTTCGTTGCTTATGCGTCTTTATTAAACACGTTTTACAACCCGATTCCACGTCGTATGCTATCTTTCACCGACAACTTTTCCGAACAGAGTTTCCTATTCTTCTAAATGCGTATAAAAATACTGAGCGATTTTGAACGAGAAGACCATAAAAATTTTTTACGAAGATGTTCGATGAACAGTGCTTCGAAATTTGAACGAGTATATTTTGCTAATAAAATACGTTAGCGTTCACGATAAATTATCCACTGCATCAGTTTTCAATATTGACAATAGGAATAAAATTGCGTTTCGTCCATCATCATCCAATTGGAACACCATCTCGTCGAAAATTCAAACACCAAATATAATACATTTTGATGTTTAAATTACAAAATGGACTAAATATTTCAATTTTGAAAAATTGCAAATATTCTCATGCGTATTGTAAACTTTTTCAATAATCAACTATTATAAACAAAATAAATTCTTATGGGCATAAATAGCTTATGATCGGAGAAGATACTGTGTTATATTTTCCAAAATTACCAGGAGGAGGAAAATCGCTGCTAGGTTGGCTATATTATCGTGTGTATTATGTATTTCTGAAAGCATCAGGGTGATCCTTTCGCCCTCAGCGGTACCATCATCGCTGCCATTAAAAAGGTTGCGGGGATGTCCTCGCGGCAATATCAGATAAATGCGTTCAGCTTCGTTCAGGCAGAAGTTTCATTTAACCGTCTCTATCTGCCGCGGCTATTGTTCTTCGCCAATAATGCGCACATGGCGAACAATCATGTCACAATGCGGCGTAATGGGTGAAAAGGACCTAAGTGCAGCCGCACTGGGATGCATCTCAGAGTACGGACGGTCGTAAAAGCTCGGAATGAGATGGGCGTAAAGACGATAAGCGTCTTTCGTTAACCTGCCACGTCCTGGCCCCCTCCTGTACCTCGAATCAGCACATTTAATGCTCGCTATGATTTCAATGAACAAGCATAGCGCCGCAAAATCCTATGATTCTATCCATTAGCTCTCGCTATTCGATGACTAAAACTACATTTCGGATCCAGATATTTGACAAATAATTAGCAGAAAAATTATTCAATTCTTTATAATTTATAGGGTGACTTTTCTTGAACATCGCTAATATCTGCTAT
Organism: Bombus impatiens; assembly: GCF_000188095.3. NCBI lineage: Eukaryota > Metazoa > Arthropoda > Insecta > Hymenoptera > Apidae > Bombus > Bombus impatiens. The sequence continues at coordinate 385,781 of NT_177421.1, forward strand.
TGATAACCGATGATGTAAAACTTAGAATCCCTTAATTCGTATTTGAAACTTAAGTAATCTATTTACCAGTCAATTGGTTAAAATTTAATATAAATATTGCGTAGTAAATTTGTTGAGGATTGTAGATCTTGATAGCCGAAATAATGTTATAGGAACACTAAATTTACACTTGGAATTAATATTAGAATAGTTATATATTTATTTTATGGACGATTTCTAAGATATTCATCGATACACACTTGCACGCGTCTCAGCACTTTCTTCTATACCCAACTGTTAACCGACTGAACAGTTTACATTCATCTGTTTTCGAGATGCCGCGCACACACATACCTCCACACACAGACACCCACATACAAGTATCTCTACTATGCATTTAACCCAGTTCAGCACACAAAATTATATATATCTTAATAAAATTTTCCAGCAGTATGCGATAAATTTGTTTAAAAACATTATTTATTTACAATTGCCCAACTTATAACCGCGTTATAATTCTCGTTGCTAGCAAGTGTACATCGTAGTCTGTACCCAAGGTTCTGGTGCACCCAATAATATCGGACGAAGGAATCTCGCAATAAGTTCCACGTTATCTAAATTAGACGTTAGATCCTTTCTTTAAATAATCGAAGACACATTATTCGCGTTGGGCATTTCTAATCGACAAATTTCTCGACCCAGTTACGATAAAGGATGTTAAAACGATGTAGAAACTACGAGTTACCTGTTCAAAAGGAATGCCGGAGCGCAACATTTTTGATAGCGGTTGAATAAAACATCAGGCTCACGACGCGATGCAAAGGCTTGAATCTTTCATTCGAACGATCAAGGGGGATAGTTTGAAACGGGAAAAGCATGGCCGATATTCGATGACAACCGGCTCGTTATTGGCGCAGATAGGAAGGATGACTCTCTCTGACGCACGGGTGTATAAGCTAGCGGGAGACAGAGGCTTTCCAGAGAACAGTGATAGGACCCTTTAGACCAGACCATGCTAATGAACTTGGCCTGCCATTATCTAAACTGCAGTCAGTACGCCACTTCGGCCGACCCTCCATCGAACTACGAATAACTACCACTCGCCTGGCCCGGCTATCTCTCCCTCTTCCATCCCTGGAATCCATTGTCTCTCCAATATAATGCTGATTGCTCGAACCGTCGAATTTTGAGCAATCAACAAACTTCTGCCTCTTAACGAACGACCACTTTCGTTTGACCATCAGCGGCCCGCGAGTTTTGAATGTATAATTATTTGATTGCTTTAAAGTCGTGTGTTTCCTAGGGGAAGTTAGTTTCATTTAATTGCTCGCGTTTCGTTACGTCGGCTTACTCGGTGAGTTTAACTTTTAACTTCTCTTCGAGTTTCGCGAATATACTCGTACATCGAGAAGGGAAAAAAGAGAAAGAAAGAAAAAGAAAGAACGGAAGGGGAGTCTTTTTCTTGAGAGATATCATTCGAGGAATTTTTCTGTAACCTACATAAATTTCGATACGGATCGAAAGTACAGAGCGAAACACCCGGTGTACGCGCTATTGACAGTTCGATAAATTCTTCGCATTGACTTTCATAGCTGGCGCACATTTTTCATTCGTATTATATTTGACTGGTATCTCATAAAAAAGTGTTGCTCTCTAGTAGAATAGTGGCTCGGTACACAAAAGTGCTAGGACAAGCGCTGTTATTCATTCTCTGTCGTCTGAATAATCACTATATGTCATTCTGTCTGAAAGCTGCTAATAGAACAAAACGCGTATCGCGCATTTATGGGAAGAAAAATATTCTCCCGTATAAAACCCGCGAGCTCGATGCGTGTAAAGCAATCGATGAGCGAGGGGATGGAAAAAATTTACGGGGATAATTTGACGACGAATTCGGTGGCCACTTCATCGGCGAGTCGCGATAATTGTTCAAAAATCATTCGACCAAAGTGGACGAGTGATCGAATCGTTTCTTTTCCGAGAATTTCGCTGCTCGGCACCGCAGATCAGACGCAGAACCGTCCGCCAGTTTCGCTGCGCGAAATTTCCGGTGGGTACGGCGGTCTAATTGAAGCTAATTGAAAATCGATCGATTCGTCCCGTGGTTTGCGAGGCACTAGCTCACCTGCTATAACTCTACACTTCGATGACTAACGGATTATCGAAGTATGCAAATGCGGAGTGTACAATACTTCACGGTCGAACGGACCGAAATTAATAAACGCATTGTGCTCTATTCGAACGTCCAGTTTTATTCGCTGGGAAAATACGAGAGAGTCACGGGAAGGATTCCGGATTTGAATCGTCCGCTTGGAAAAATTCTTTCGTTTCCGCTATAACCGCGTACTTTAAGTAGATAGAAAAAAAATGATAATTCTCACGATAGATTTATAGCAATAAACTTGTGAAATCTCGTTGTCGTCTTTTCTACAATTTAGCAAATAATTACTACGGTAGCCAGTTTTATATACAACGACTCGCGAAAGTATTGAGTTGTTCGAAAGTTGGTAAGAATTTCAGAAATATTTAAAGATAATATATTTCTATAGAATTGATATTATATCGAATAAAATAATAAAATAATCATATTAATAAAATGTAAAACTAATCTGAAAATGTATAAAGAGGTTATAGAATATTTATTGCAAACATAGTTCGGGTACTTACTTTTGTGAGTTACTGTAATTCTCGTAATCTGATTATTGGAACGTTATTCCACTTGACTTTCGTTCTTGTTTGTTTACTCGCGTAAAAAATTTGTTAACAATTAATACAGGTGAACAGTGTTACGTTATTCGGAGAATGAATCATTGATTACGAAAGTGTAGCCTGATGTTGTGTAACGTTGAAGTCAAATAACGGCGGTGCACGGGCTGTGCGGAGATGTTTATTGTTTTTCAGCCGAACGTAATAAATTGTATTGCATTAATGGTCCATTAAATCCTAAATACGGAAATCATAAACTCGCGTTGTGTAGGGCAAAATAATCGATGCACATAGGTATTAATATTCATACATTATTACTCAGTTGATTCGCGCAATTTATCGACGGCGTAATTACTAACGACTTCGGGTCGGTTTATTATTCTTGCTAATATAGCGGCGGTAAAAACTAATGGAACGGTAAAACGTATAGTTAACATATTTCACGTTCATTAGGTCTATCGTACGCGAATAACGCGAGTGCTTTAAATTATCTCGCTGAACGACATCACGCACGGGCTTTGTATCTGACCGCGAATGTTGATTCTACTTGGGATCGTATTCGTCAAACTGCAATACACGCCATCTGATCAAGCCACGAATAATTTAGCGACTCATTCACGTTTATTCTTATCTCTACGACGACGCTCTTCTTTTCCATAATTCGTTTTCTCTTCTTGAAATCGGTATAGTTGGGAAGCTCCGAAGGGAGTTTGTAAATCAGTGTCAGCAAAATAACGTATTCTAGCAAAAAGTTGGTACGTGACGAGCAATATTCATATCCCGGAACTTTAAAAATTAAAAAGGAAGGAACGGAACACGTGTCTATTAGCATCGAGTAATGAATCCCTAGGAAGTAATTAAAGTTTTCGCGGAGAAAATTCCTCTTACAGAACTCAAGGCGAGCCGGGGACGCGGCGCATTTTTCACCGCTCTTGCGCGTTACTCCCGTCTTTCTAAATTCCACGTTTCCGAGCCTCTTTTACATCCCTCCGGCGTTTGCTCCTGGAAATCCTCTTCCTTTAGTCCGGATGCCCGACGTGCAGCTGAGGTGTATAATATTAATTAGACACGCGCGTGGAAAAATCCCTTCGAATGCGCATCTGTGGCTGCAACCTCGGTAATCGCTGCAAGTTTCAGGAAAAATTCTTGTAAACAGATTTTTCTCGGGAAGCTTGCCTCATTGAATTCAGTGGCTAGCAGAGAGACTTCGTTGATCTATCTGTTAAGCCGCGTGAAATTGTCCGTGCGACGTCCTTCAGTGTCTGGCTGTCAAGGCCCAAGTCTCATTAGAAAGACCCTCAATAAACCTAAGGCCCCACCATAAACAATAGTCTTAAGGACCCATTTGGAATTTGCTAGCTAAGGTCCATCAGACCGAACAAACCCGTTTATTGAATCGTTTCTAAAGCTTATTGCTACTACGGTAAAATTAGTTTTCTCACGTGCGACGCTTCCCACTAGCAACTCTCTCTCTCTCGGGGGCGGTTAGCACCTTCCCTCACCAACCAACCTAGAAAATTAACCAATTGACAACGAAGTCTTGAAACCTTACCCTTGACAATTATAAATTAGACCCACCCACGACTAGCTTTCCTCCGACACAGTATCGTCACTTTACCTCACTTATTCTTTATCGTTAAAATAGTTAACATGTCATTATCGGGTTTCTATTCTTAAAACAATCACTTACTTAACTTGTTCATACGCATCAGTGTAATTATCTTCTTTACAAGGTTGTTGGGATAAACATTAATTTATATCTGTTAATTCAGTGTAACCTCAATTGAACCACCCCTATTATCGTAACAGAAATCAGGGCATCGATCATTTCGTGACGTCGATTATCTAATCGTAACGGGAATTTACGACTCCCGTTGACGTGCTATCTCGCGGTCGCGTCTCTCCGCGAATGGTCGAAACAGCAGTCAGTCTAAGTCAAGAACCAGTCAAAGGCCAGTGTAAGGAACATCACGAGTCAGAATTCCAGCAAGAAACTACAAGTTTACTACAAACTACAAAATATATAATAACCTGTTAATATCAGTGTTATGTTGAATCAACTACCCTTATTATCCCACAAGAAATAAGGGATCGGACAATTCGTGGCGTCGATTATTCAAATTGTAACGGGAATTTACGACTCCCGTTGGCGCGCTTCTTCGAGATCGCGTCTCCCCGTGAACGTGCGAATTTACACTATCTCTTGGCCATTTTTGATCGAGTCATATTTTTCTACCGTTAGACAATTTCCCAACTATGAGGGAAACATGAAAGAATCATTATCAACGATTTAAAATATCAAAAGTTCGTCGATTGAAACGAAATCGGGATTGACATACGCAAAGTTGTTAGTTAAATTTTATGAACTTCCAAATCGAAAATTCATTCTTGATGCTACGAAAAGATTATTTTTATTGTTTATGTATCAAGTTTCCAGAATTTTTCATAGAAACAGAAGTCTCGACTACGTTTAAACAAAAGCGAGTTTAAGATACGAAAAGTTCTAAGATCATTGACAACGATATTTATGAATATTCAAGACAAAAGTATAACTGCGGAAAAATTATCGTCGTTACCTGTATCGAATTTGTATAAATACGATAAACAACCGAGCGCTTCGCTTAATTACACTGTAAATGATGCTATATTGTAACTGCATCGTATACAAGGGCTATCTTGCTGTTCATTCGTCGACTTATGGTAGTTAAACGGGGTTGGTTAAGCGAAAGTGAATTCAAACGAGCTATCGCTTCATCTTCCCCGCGGATGCATTAAAACTCGCGTTACGAGGCACCGTAGCTCTACCGTAACTCGTAAGAAGACGCTACCTTCAACGTACTTTAGCCAACAGCATCACGCATGCAGCATAATTCGCGAGTTCCCGTGCTAATCCACGCTCGTATCCCGTGAACGAGCTTCTTAGAGTAATAAAAGTATAACGAACGTTGTCAACGATGGTTCATGGTAAGCCACCCTCTTGGTGGAAGGACTAATCAGCGAAGCTTCGTAATTTCTCGGGATGATAAGCCGTGATTTCCGCGAGGACGCATGTCGCATTCAGTCAGGAAGGCTCGTCTCAAGAGCGTCGCGCGAAAAAGGGTAGCGTGATGTTCTCTCTGGCGAATCTCGACGACAACGAGGACGTCGACTGACGAGAAATCCACAGATAATTGAACCTTTAAAAAACTGAGCACGGTCCGTGGAACCGAGGACACGGCGTCAAAGACGCGTCCGGGGTGTGACCTATGGATCGACGAGGAAAATGGTATAGTGAACGTAGGAAGGGGAAGAGGCAGAAGGCGAAGAAGGAGACTGGGCGTAAAGTCCGCGGTACACAGAGTAGATAAGAGAGGCAAGTGTGGGAAGTAGGATCCTGCTGGAGGAAGCAAAGGGGGTGGCCAGGGGACGACGTTTAATCTAGGAGAGAGCACTAGAGGTCTAGATACGTTTTGCTTTTATATTCTATCACGGTTGTCTAAGATCCACCGGTCTGGAAAACCAGCACGCGATAGTTCGGCTCTTGCGATGGGTCGTGAGGCTAACGAGAGTCGACGAGAGTCGATCTGTCTCGATATTTCGTCGAGACTGTACACCGTTCCATCCTCCTGGCTCAGCTAAGTGAACGATATCTAACGAGAAGAATAGATCGTCTTGGGAGTAGAGACAAAAGACGCGCGTCCAGGGGACGAAACTGACACGGTCCACCTATTGACTGGTATTTATGTTCTCAATGGGAACGAGGAAAAATTCTTTCGGTGTTGTTCAGTGGTACGGGTCAACAGTAAGGGTCGAAAGTACCGAGAGAACGATATTATGTTACGGGAATGGAAAAGAAATAGATGTTGAGGGACTACCCGCCGCAGGGTGTGAGTTTCTAGCGGAATGTCGATGAAACGAAACGAAACGGAGGGAAAACAAGTCGGAAAGGGTAAGTTGATTGAATGGCTTGGATACATTGTGCCGGCTAGAGGCAAACTAAATAGTGTAAACGTTAAATAAAATAGTCGCCTTTCGGTTCTCGATTACGTATTCAGCGACGCAGCTATTTGCAAATATACCGTTAAATTGCGACGTTTCTACCGATTTCCAGCGGGATCCGCCAATTAATTACGCGCAGCGAGTCGAGCGAACGTTTCCTCTCGCTAGCAAGTTTCTCTCTCTCTCTCTCTCTCTCTCTCTGCTTGAAGTTTCGCTGGCGTGTAAGTGAAAGTAAAGTAAAGAGATAGCCTCTTCATTTCATCTAACAGTCTTACCAAACATAATAACATAAAGTACTAATACCGTCTCGATCAATTACGACGTTAATTAAACGACAAACTTTACCGCATATTCCTTAGACTAGTTTGTTAATTACTTTACGATCCGCGGTACGATATTAATTACACGAAAGGACAGGGAACAGTTTGCTGAAAGGAATAACGCCCGTGGCGATAATTTAACCTCCCAGTTATCCTCCTTTTGAACTCACTAATAGCGGCATGCTTTTTTATTGCAACAAAAGTACCGCGATTCCGCTTGGCAGTGATACTTTCAGAAGAGTATCGATCGATTCGTAGCTATCGAATATCCAGCCTCTCGGAGGAAATATTCGAGTGCCAGCTGGTGGAACGAAACTGGAGACTGCGATCCTTCTTTTAGTTACACGGACCATCACAAAGCGGTTACCTCTACTTGTTCATCGGGCAATGGTCGCCACAACGGAAGCAGCGCCAACTTTAATCCCGATTTACGGCTAAGGATTACAGGGAATCTCGTATCGTGTCAAACGAGAAAAAGGAATAGAAGCAAGAACGTTGAGCATCGCGATACAAGCGTATAGACGAGCGAGAAGGATGGGAACAGATTTCAGAAAAGTACCACACGAGAAATTCTGAACTCGAATCAAGGAGGTCGCTATAATTAATGCTAAAGTAGCGAGAGCCCTGCAAACTGTCACCAGCTACTTTCAAAGTGGAATCCGACCAAGCATTTAGACGTCACGTGGAGGGAAATCAGCTAAGGATCTTAATAAAAGCATGTCGGAGTTATCGAGCGATTTTTTCTCAGTAGTGCACACTTAAGAGTTCATTATTCCGATGATGCTCCAGAGCGGAGGTTCTTGTCTTTTCTTTGGTCGCGGCCTTCTTTAAGAATTTGATGAAGATTAAGGAACTTCTTCTAAGAGAATGGTCGTGACACTGTGTGGACGGTTCTTAGACTCGGCAAGTAGCTTCGTAGCGTTCTTACTCCTCTGCCGATCGACCGAAGAAGGAAACCATTCTGGTGAATCGTTTCTGGTACAAATCCGATATGACTCTCAAGACTTAACAAAATATGGTTTTTGTAATATGTTTATTAATATGTTTGTAAGAAAATTCAGAAATAAATAAACGAATATTTTCTCTTAAGATTCACCACAATCGATGTTATAATAACAAAAGATTGTTTCTATATGTTTTTACAACTATACTCGTGTGTTTCACCCCCTTCACAATTTTCAAAACATTGTTCGTCCAATATAATATTATCGGACAATATAATAGTCGTTCAAAAGTTCCAATAGTGAAGATCTTCATTTTCAACTATGTCAGCTTCAAATTCTCCTGTTTCATAATTATAAAGTGACATTAAAATAGAAAAAAAAATCAACACGAATTTATTTATCGTGTTTTTCTTTTTTCTGTCATTTTCGCACACGTATTATGAGCTGGTAACCAACATTCGCGTGGCGTTGACGTCATCACAGTGTTAATGGGAAACACGATGAATGTAGTAATCATATAACTCATAAACCGATTAGATAAACATAAAGTTCCAACTTCCATGTAGAATCTAGTTACATTGAAAAGCGAGTGACGATAGAATTTCCAAACTTCAGTTAATATGTGAGATAAAATTACACGATAAACAATCACTCGTCGCACTCACGAAGTGCTTTGTAATGGCGTAGACGGGTGTCTCGTTTCGAGGTTTTGATCAAATGGTTTTGGAATTGTTATGCACCCAAGGGGATGCAATCCTGGTCAACGAATGTAGCGCTTACTAAATGAAACGTTGCCATGAAATTCGTCGTAGTTACGATGAATTTGCCTCGTTGTGATTCGTGTTCGGACTTCCGATGTCTTGCCTGGTCCAAAATCTCTAATTATATCTATTTAATACCGACCATACGAATCATAAAGCCGATGCAATCGGTTGAAGCTTCGAAACTTTGTGTTGAACTTGAGCTCAATGGTTACACATTGAGTTAATATTCCCTGCCCATGGATCTCTATGGTATACACGGCAAACCTGTTACACTTAGAGTGTCGCTTTATCGAGATTACAATTTCATCTGTTCGTTGTAATTCTATTTCGTCATTGGTTTTTGTTCCTCGTCGTTATCCGACTTTAAACCAAAGAAAAACTTCTTGGAGTAAAATAAGTACTTGGACTTCTTTTTGCTTTTTTAGCTACGCCGAAAGCGATTATTCGCTTGACTCGGCGACTAAAATTTTCACGACCTTTCGTTATATCGAGCTTTCGTGTCCACTCGATCCGCCGTTAATAAATTGCAATTCTACCGGGTAGAATTCGTGCAAACTGAGTTAAAGAGGCGAACTTTCGAGACAGGTGGTGGCTTTTTCGCATGGGTTTCAAGCAAAGGAAGAGATTTCAAGTGAAATTTACGGGTTCGTGCGTCCCGAAGTGCAGAGTTAAGAACGAGAATGCCAGACGGAAGCTCAACGACCTTTCAGGCTAGCCGAATACGCGAGAGCCGCCACAGAAAATCCTGTCTTTTTTCACGGTGAAATTCAAACGTCTCAAAAGAGATGTTTTAAAAAGACGTCTTAAAGAGAGAAAAAGAGAAGATCGATTCTTTACGAGAAATCAGTACAACGATCAAATTTTATAAATCTACTAAAATTCGGAACAATTTAACGAGACGTAAATGGACATTGGGACAACCATTTCACATATCTCACTTTTCACTCCTCGTACGATCTAAATATTTTATAATTACGAATCCTGCGCGAGTTTTGATTTCAAAATCAGTATGTTGCGTATTTCGCGGCTGATTTCGGGGATATTAGGGTTTGAAAGAGAGTTTTCTCGTTTATTTCGACATTTACAAACGGTGATAGTTTTTCTCAGAGCAACGAATGATCAAATGAAACGTTTAGCAAACTGTCCCAACAAGACTACGCTGCTTTGTGACGGATTTAAAAAGCTCTCGTGTTGACATTTTATATTTACTTTGGTATAATACTGCTGTTTCACTGCGATGTTCCTTCAAAGACTTCATCGTTTGCTATATTTAACGTACGTTCGCTGAATTACGTACGTGGACATTCGATACTTTCTCTCCTTTCTCGCCTTGGTAAACATTAGAAATAACAAATTACATTTATTAAGCTTGGAAAATGAATGAAAGTAAATCTTCTGAGTATAATAAACTATATGTAATTAATGGTTGAAGATTTGTTAAATTAAACGTGGAGTAAAAGAAGCTTAAAAGTGGAATACAGAAACAGTTTCTATTCCTGTTGCTTTCGTTTTATACCTTTAAACACGATACTGAAAATTATATTTAGTATGCTTATACAGCTTTATGTCGCTGAAAGCATTAATTCTAGCTTACGTGGCAAAACAGTCTTCGCATCTTGACGAAGCTTTCACAGAATTAGCAATTAATTAGAAACTATCGAGCTACGAAAACGAGGAAACATCAAATGCCGGAAACGTTATTCTGTTTCTTCGCGCTCACGTGAAAAAAGAAAACTGTTGTATCTAACAAAAACCACACTTGTGTGGAAAAGTGATCGCAGTGCACTCGAAGCAATGCACGGCGTTCTTTCAAACGGGAAACATTTTCAATGGAGCTTGCACCGAGCGACAGAGAGAAGGAGAGAGAAGCCACTTTAACGGGCTGGTGGCGAGGCTTCGCTGAAAAATACAGAGTGCGCTCCGGTGAAAACTCGAGTGGACCGATTCAATGCATTTCGATGATAAACCGTTACAGCAGAATTCGCGCGGCGAATATATTGCATTTGTCGAGCGTGCCGGCCGATGTCCAAACGGATTAAGGTATTTTTCAGCCGGATCCAATAAATTCGATCGGCGAGCATCGAGAGAGAATCGAACGCGAGCATGAACCTCTCTCTGCCTTCGAAATTATACTACACTGTCTGGCCGTGAGTGAAGCTGATCAGTCGTGAGATTGATCGATTGTTGTAACGCGCGAACACGAGGATGCAATCAGAACACAGATGCATAGAAAGGAGTGCAACTTGAGTATACGTTTTGCACGAAAATTGAGCGACTGTTCATGACAGCTTCCAAACTATCTATTAATTCGCTTGATCAATTGGGCAATTGTATGGAATTTGTGCTGTTGATGCAAGTTTGTAGTGTGGTAATAAGAATTTTGGGAGATTGTTTAAGTAGTACGCGTAATTCAGTTTTAGAAAGAATCCTGGAGACACGATTGTAACACGAAAGAAGAGAGAAAAAAAGATTGTAAAATAAAGAAAAACAAAAACGCGGTGATTTTAGGACATGTTATAGTATGAGAGATTCTAAATTATAGTATCGAAATGATACGAAGCTTAACGTACTTGTACCTAATATGTACCTAATTGTACCTAATTGTACCCAATGTTATAATAAATACGACGGTATGTGAATGATTTTTGTAGCCGCTGTATATCTTCATTTCGCTATCGGAACTGCTAGCCCTACAATTCATTCAGATACATACAAATTAAATTCTCACCCTTCTTTAGTCGAAAGTGCTTACAAGTTAATCTTGGCAAAAATATTCTGAAACATCAGATTGGTCGATCGCGCGGACGTCTGGCATAGCGAAGTGTGGTATATTTCACCCAGCCGCGATAAATTTGATTCACGAGCAACAGCGTCGAAAGAGGGTGTATAACACGTATCGGTCCCTGCCGGTTGGAAATTATCCCGGGCGCAGGACAGGGGAAAAATCCGCTGTAATCCTTCGAACAATTGGCAAGCAAATTACCGTAATATTTTCGCGCGAGTTAATCCGAGTTGGTCCCTTTCACGCGGCCGCCACTGCTTCCACCACCTGCCGTCCCCTTTCTGATTCTACGTTCAATAGGTCCGTTGCCTTGTACGACCCGAAGCTTGGCGAGACACTCCCGGGGACGTGAACCGACGACGTGAACCGACGACCGGGAGTTTCTGTATTTAATTTGGCGCGAAGCTTTTAATCAGACGCCGCTTCAGACGGCTACTCGCCCCCTGGAAACCGACAGTGTCGACTTAAAGCGAGCTTTTTGAAGATTCAAGGCCCCTCTCTTCTTCCGCTGCCATCCGCTACCTCTCGCTACATTCACGTACTATTCGTGAATTTGCTCGTGACGCACGGTGCAAAGATACCTCGAGTGATCCCAGCTATATCAGAGAAACGTGCGTGTTACTTGATGAAGGAATTTAATTGAACAAATTATATAAAGGGCGTGCGAAATAGAGGCGAGTGTGATAAGGGGATTCATTGAAGACAAATGTTTGTGCGACACATTGGAGAACGTGTAAAGGTAGGTGGAAAATTCGACCAGACAGATTTACTCAGGGAGACCGTATGAAGTGAAAATAGAATGCAAGCAGTATAAATTTCTGTTAAAGTTCCGGGAGCGTCCGCTCTAATAATCTACAGAGTGGTGCCGCGTATTCTTCTAGCGTCGCCACGGTTCTTCTTGTGCGATGCACGCGCCAGGTAGTTGTGCGGCCCAGGTAGTTTCAGAAAAACGCGTCATAAGTAGTGAACGTGTTGAGCTACGCATCTGAGCTTGTTCGTGACGAGAAGTAAACCGCGGGATTAACAAGTCCGGAACGATAAATGTCGACGGGACAGGAAAATTTCTGCTGGATGAAAGCATTCTTCTTCCTTCTCTAGCGCTGTTTACAGAGACAGAGAGGAAATTCTGATTAATCTGCGCGAGTTTCTTAAGCGGGATTTTATCAAGATCAAACTAGAAAGATAACAGAGTTTCCAGAAGCTGTATTTCTAGTACAAAGTTGTGACAATCTGAATAAAATGACACTGAACACGAAGCAAACGAATCGAAGGCGAAGTAGTCTGTGGTTTAACGAGCATAATCTGATCGCATTTACGTCCCTTTTGAGATTGTTTGAGGACGACGTGTAGAGAAAGGTAGAAGAGCGGTGCATTAACAAGCGCAACACGAAGTTCCTACCAGTCGAATTAAAGCGGTGATTAAATTGAAAGAGAAAAAGCTGAGCAAAACAAGAGACGGCCCCTTTTTTCCGGCCGCACTACAGTAGTTCATTTAAATTAGCGTCTCTTTAACCCGCCGTAATTCCGCAATGTTTTCCGCGTGGCGGGGAAAAGTTTGTAGAGATATTACGAGGCACATAGATCACACTTAGCATTAATTAGCGCAGTTTCTACAGTAAACGAGAGACAAAGTTTCACGACTGTGCACAAAGATCCGACGCGATTTATGCGATTCGACTGAATCGAGTGATCTTGATCGCGAGACTCTATGCGTTTGTTATTGTTTGGAGATTTCAATTCAAACATTTATTATTCTATTCGAAATGGAATATCGTTTACTTGTCTACTAGAATATTATACTTTCCTTGAATAGGAAAATTTCTCCTACTTTTTAAACTCTTAAGTAATCTTTAAATATAGCAACGAATTGAGTTGTTAATTTCGAAATTTCCGTTTCGATTATCAAGGAAAGTAGTAAAGTCTACGTCTTAATATCTAGCAGAACAAGATCCTTTGGATTTAACAACATAAAATACCGAGACAGTAGAACAGAACATCGTGCAAGTGGAAGAGGACAGCATGCAAGTAGAATAGAACACTTTACGCCTGAATTACAGTTGGGACTATTCAAACTTTAAGGTCTTGTTCTTCTTTTGACCACTCTTTCCATCTTCACTGCCTTTCTAAAAGATTGATGGATATTGATCTGACTAATCGTAGTAGGTTCTGCTGTACATTGTACAACTTTCTTCTATACAGTTAGGCTCTTATTTTAGTTTTCGAAAAAATATGAATGAATATTCACTCATAGAATTCTTTCTGATTTCCCGGAATCTATCAATTTCTCTCTTTGTGACGTGAACTTCATTAGTTTGTCGTCATTCATCGAGTCTGAGCAACGTATACTTCTAGTTTCTTAAACTGTAGTTCGTAGGATGAAGTCAAAATGATACGTCGAGCTTTTCAAACGTTCTAGGATCTTCAATAATACTTTTAATATTTTAAAGTAGAGTGAATCGAAAATTTCCAAATATCTACGATCGTTGCAGAGTGTCAATTCTGTGAACACGTGCGCGGTTCAACGCGTTTAAGCGAAAGTTATTAACATACCGGATGTTCGATAAATCACAGTGTTCATCCTTTTTGTTAAAACTCATTAGCAAAGCAGAAAATACGCAAAGCAGAAAGAATCTTTTTCTTCTCGTGAAATTTCATTTCCACTGGCCCGCCACGGCGGCGCGCACTTTAAATCAACCGACGGCAGACAGGATCGGCGCGTAACGCGGCACATGCGGCAGATGTTTCAGTTAAATCAACTGCCTTCGAATAGCAAGCCGCAGAAACTATCTGTTCCGGTGTCAAAACAGCTGTGCTTAATTAAACTCACACAATGAGCATGTTGCGGCGCGCCTGGTCGCGGCCTGCCGTCTCAAACAACCAGCTTAATTGCGAATGATTACCGCCTTCCACTTACCAAAACGTCTCGCGTGTAATGAAATTCCAATGTGTCTAACATAATAAATGCCGAAAAATCCGAATTTTTCTACATTCTCCATTCATTCATACATACCTATTTCATTACGCTTCGTTCATAAATCACAGTCGAATTTTGCGTCGATACAGTTGTTATCATAATACAGGTTTTACTAATTTTACTAATTCTATTGAATGTAACATTGTGAGATTATTAGACTGCGAATGTTTGTCCAAATCTATGTCTTTATGGGCATAATTTCAAAAATGTAATTTAAATAGAGACACACTTCAGTCAACATGCATTTTATAGATCGAACTGATTCAATCCCGTGTTAGAAGAACGTCGATGTTATCAAAGGAAGATTTCAAGGGCTCAGTATTTGACCACTGTTTCCAAGAGTCTATTCCTTTAACCAACATGTCATATTTAATAAATAATTCGAGCTGTATCACTTGAAACATATATTGCGATGTAACGATTGCTTGACTTTAGGTATTTTGAATATTTCCACGTATCTCTTGAACAACTATATGTTTTCATAAAGACTTTATGTCCATAAGATGAGAGCCGATGTTTGTTTCTCACCCTCTTTCTTTCGCAAAACGCAATTTGCGAAGACTGGTGGCTCTCGGGAAGAGTAGAAAATCGTCTGGTTTGCTCGCCGTGCGAAGTGTCACGAAGATACCTGGACGAAATCCCAGGAGCACTGTAAATCACACCGTAGCCACTCGATCTACCGGCAGGATGGCAATTACCGCCGTGGGACCGGAAAAAACCGGGGCACATGCGTCCAACTTTAAATCTCCGTCAACTGGTCCGCTGATCATCCCTGTTGCTCGAGGAATCACCGAGTTAGGAAGAAGCGGGTTCGCTCCTTTCATTTGTCGTTACATTCTCGACAGGTCCTCCCGTGACATCCTGCGTTCGAGACTTCGTCAGCTAAGAAAAAGCTTCGAGAAGAGAATTCCATCGAATCGAACTTCTGCTTGATTTCGTGTCACACGGTTCCCCGGGCGAAGTCTTTTGATTAAACTAGCGCGACGTCTTCGCTCACGTTTCCCGAATATGTACGTTCTCATCGTCGTTCTGATTAGAGAATTTAGTAGAATAATGCATGAGAAACGGGTGCATTTAATAATATTACAATAATATACAGAAGACTTTTATATTTTCAAATCTATCGAGTTTTCCACCCTCTTCGATTGTTTCATAATAGAATATTTTTTTGTCACCATAAAGTGACGTAAAAGGTAGAAAATTAATAACAATGGGTTTATTAAATTCTTAACGTGCAACCTCCATTTATTAGTATGACATTTACATATTGATTATATAATTTGGCGTAGAATATTAAATTCCGTTTCATTTAGTAGTACCTTTATACGATTATTAAAACTTGATATTTCGAAAAGGAAATGTAGAACCAGATGAAAAAGCACTCTATTGGAAAATTGGGATATGTGCACATACTTTTTATAGCCATTATTTCAATTTAACGATTTTTATCGAATTCTCCGTTGGTTATCCCAACTCTGTGACCAGTGAATCATAATATGCAAACTTGATCTGCAGACGCACTCATACACAATCATAAGGATATTAATTTCCCCGACGGTGCTTGCAAGGCTATGCACTATTTCCACTTTCCTCTAACGAAAAAAAAACGATGAATCGAAACTGAATGCAGCGGTTAAATCGCACCCTTTCCCCTCTGTAATATTTTATCACATAGCGGATTAACGTTTCATCCGTTGTAATACGGTTTAACGATCGGAATGTGCCGGCGGCGAGCTACTTAAATCAGCCCGCTAATGAATATCTATTTACCGGGGCATTTATAATTGGAATTAATTAAATCATGGCCGATTTGATCGGGCATAATTGGCGTGGTCGTCGTTGCAATCCGATAAATTCGATACGCCTAAAATTGTTTCGCCTGTAACTTGCGAGCCACACGGAACAGTCCTCGGTCGTGAACAATTAAGCCAATTAGCGGTGGGATCGATACCCAACCTGTTCCCCTCAGCTCCCACAACTTATCATCTCGATGCACGTCCGTGTCTCGTCCCGTAGCCCGAGGCGCGTTGGGGACTTTTAATGAATTACAAAACAAAGCTGCCTCTCAGCCTGGGGTCTGAGGGATCGAGAAAGTTTCCCGTCCCTTTCCTCCACCGCTCGCTGCTACGCTCGTCTGGATTTTCGCTTTCGAGTACAGAAGCGGAAAGTGGCCCGCCATTCTTGCCGTTTCCCAAACTTCCCAGCCGAAACCGAGCTATTCGGTAAAGCCCCGCGTCGCTTCGAGCCTCGGAAAGCCTCTTTCCCGAAGAAATTCACCGCGAACGACCAAGAGACCGAACGCTCGCGCGCGCTTCCGAATAAAATTTAATACGCGATCGAGCGACAAGCTTTCCAGGAAGCATTAGAGGAAGCTTTATGAAGGAAGCGGTCGTGCGTGGGCTATGACTATTTCATGGCAAAGACACGACGCTTTTGATGAAGATACCCTAAATTATTCGCCTATATTCTCTCAGATGTATGTACTTAGTTCGTGCTTACGAAAACAGAAGTAAATTTGTAAAATCATTAGCAAAGATCACTAGCAAGAACATTTAAGAATTATGGTATTAATTATATTCAGTATTAGAATCTCAGTAATAATAATCTAAATTTCATATAAGAAAATGAAACAAGTTCCAACTTGTTTATGTATATACTTTACGTCTCTTGATTATCATTTTGATCAATTTTGCATATACCGCTGTGTCGCACGAGAATGTAGGAAAAAGCTTGGGGAAACGAGGTTGGTAATCGCGGCGGGATTAGGTGGAATAATATTACCTGGTTGTAGGGCAGATCGTCGCGAAAATAGGGTGTTAACCGTCAGTAGTCTATGTAATCGGCGGGTAATTAATTAATGCGCTGGCCGTCAGACCCTCTTCCAATATCCAGCAACCCGGCAGCGCTGCAAACCACTGATAACTGAAGCAACTCGCCGGCCGATCTTGTATTCCGCGGATACGCCGTCAGCTGACGTATTTCCATTAACTCTCGGCTCTTTCACATTAAATCCCGAATATTAAAAATCTTGTAAACTCTTTATCCCCATCGGAGCAATCAAAAGTCGTCAAAGTCAATTATAATAATCATGGTACGGTCGAACTTCGATAACTCGAATTTCTACTAAATCTCTTCGAGAAATATTAATTTTTCCTATATGATTCGAGTTACCGAGGTTCGATTGTATTTAACTATCAGTTGGTATCATTATGTCACAATAAAACCCCTGCAATTCGAGTTAAAATATTATATTCTAATATTTTATTCTAATTTGTATTAAAATTATATTTCATTTTAATCTGTATGTAAAATATAAAGTGAAATTAAATAACCTGTATATTTTACCTGATCAAGACCATTAATATCATTTATCGTATAAAATATAAAACATACAAGCCTGCTTCAAATTTACCTCAAATTAGCTTTTAATTATCCCAATTTTAATGCAAACCGGTGCAATCACCTTTGACCCGGCAGTATCGGTTGTGGACTAAAAATGAACATAATCCAAAAGAGAATCCATTTACGTTTCCTTTCAATGAGTCGGCCGAAAAAAGGTATGGCCATCGCGCAGCCTTAATAATTTCCCGAACGAGATTACACGCCGGTAGTCTGGCACAGAGCCGCTTAATCCCTCGTCGTCCTCGGAAGCTGTCTTTTAGGAGGATGCTCGAGGATTTTGGAAAGTTCTGGAGGCAGGCGAGACGAGGCTGGCCGGGTACACAATGTAATTCGCGCCTGCACTTTGTCTTCGCGGAAGTTTCGGCTTCTCGTGATCGTGAGCGGGGATAATGCGAGTGTACTTATTATTCGGTTCACGCGGTCGTTCTCCAGCGCTCGAACGCTGCTTTCCACCGTAGCTAGCGCTATACCGAACAGAGTAAAAGAGAGATGATAAGAGAGAGGGAAAGCGAGCGAAAGATAAAGACAAGGAACAGAGCATTCAATCACGACAAGAATAATCGCGCCCCAGGCTAGCGTGCTACAATTTATACCCCGTGAGACGAACGACGGAATTTGTCGGCCATTAGCGAGCAATTTATCGCGAGTTTCACGAATGAATATCGTGGAAATCTGGTGTCTCGCGAAGAATGCGCCTCCATGAGCATCCTTCCTCTTAAAGAGGAGAAACTCCGTAATCCAAGACTGTCTTTGATGGCTGACTATTCCAGTCTCTCTTCTCGGCTGAAAAATCTGCAAGCACTCTTCCTACCTTTTTACGTAATTTCTCATAGAATTTTGACGAACGATCGCATAGAAACAAGGAAGAAGCATGGCGGCGTCATTGAACACGGTCGCAAATTAAGTTGCGACTTCGTTTCCACCGGAAGCGATAACATCGATAGCGCGTCGCTGAGGTAACTCATCCGAGTCGGCGCGTAAATTTCCGACCGTGTATGGAAGCCTTGGTAAGCTAAAATGTTCGATCACGGATTTATGTCTCGACGATGAGGGACTTTTAACGAAGGCGTGAAAGGGTTCAATTGATGGCTCGAGTTTTTCCATGCGTTTTACGCAAAAACGGAGGAAAAGAGAGAAACAGAATCGTTGGTTATCTCGCAAAATTCTCAGCGAAACATTCTGTTTCGTCCGAATGTAATCTGCTGATAGCGAAGTGATTTCTGCCAGCGACAGCTTATAAATTACGTTTGCTCCAAGAGAGTCCGGGCCAGGCCGTGCACGAATTTCGAATGAGAATCACACCGTGTATATCGCTCTTTTGCCGCCAACGACAGCTTATGAATTACCGTTTCCGTTCCGTTTTCGATCCGCTCCGCTATTTCGTTAAGTTACGCATTCTCTTGGCCGACAACCTTTGCTCAATGTCCTCGAAAATTGTCTGGATATTGCCGAGTTTGATTTTATATCTTTATGATACTGTATAAACTGGGATTTTGAGGATAGCTCATAGACATCGATTATAATTCAAGATCACATAATAAGTTACTTCCCTGATGAAAATGAAAGCACTTTATTGGAAAATATGGATATGTACAAATACTATTCGTAGCCAGTGTAATTGTAGTATTTAAAAAGATAAATATGTCGGAGATGAAAGGACATCGGGGTCTTTTTTTGGAATTTTTGGGAAGATCCCCAATACTTTAGTCTAGCCCGAGATTTATATTTACCCAAGATTTGTGACGGTGGGCTTGGGCTCGAGGTGACACAACTGGTCGCTGAACATAGCCACGGTCACAGAATGAACGTTTTTTACCTAACAGAGAAGTGCCAATATTTTGGGACACACGTTGTATTAACAATCAAACCCTGGGCAGGAGCAATGTCAGCTCTACGCGGGTCTGCCTAGCAACGGCGGCTAGAATTTTGTTGGTATCCCCGGCCAATATGCAACGAACAAACGCGATCGTAAGGAGAGGAAAATTTCCATCAGTCTTTTATTCTTGCGATCACCTTGGATAGTTTTCACATCATCTTTACGAGCAGTATTATATCGAGCAAATACTCAGAACAATAGCAAATGCGCCATGGTACGTTAGAAACGAGGACATTCGGAAAGACCTGGGAATACCAACGGTCAAGAATGAGATTAACAGAAGCGCAAGAAGGTACAGAGAAAGAATAGCAACGCACCCGAACCAGCTGGCAGCGGAAACGGTCGGCGCATCAAACATAAAAAGAAGATTAAAAAGGAAAAACCCAACAGATCTCACAAAGGACGTAACCTGACATACAAACACTCACCACACTAAAGAAATAAATCAATCAAATTCGAAGATGGTCTCCCACTCCACATGCTATATTGCTATATCACTAAGCTATAACATTTTACCAAATGTCCTACTGGACAAATTGTAAAATGTAAATAAATAAATAATAAAAAAAAATATCGAGCGTCACAGCAAACGTTACTTTGTGCTTCAAAATATATTCCACGTTTAACAAGGAGTTACCCCGTTGACCGTGGATTCG
This sequence comes from Bombus impatiens, assembly GCF_000188095.3. Taxonomy (NCBI): domain Eukaryota; kingdom Metazoa; phylum Arthropoda; class Insecta; order Hymenoptera; family Apidae; genus Bombus; species Bombus impatiens. Next base: position 406,162 of record NT_177421.1, read on the forward strand.
TTATTGAACATAAGAACGTTGTCTTTAATATCTCGAGTGTCTAATCACCACGGTTATTTGTCAAACTTGGTAAAAATCAATATTAACGATGGCTAGTCCGAATGAAGATTCGTTACACGCCCCTAAACCTCACGATAACCTGATAAATAAATATATCTAAGAAGAAAGAGAATGTGCCGCAACTCCCTGAAACTATTTCATTCCTTTCTTTAATAGTAAGAACTACGTCTAAACAATATTGGACTAAAAACTCGAAAAATGTTCTTCTCATCGTTAGGTAATTTAACAATGTGTTACGTCGGGCGACACTCTATCTAGACCAGGCCACACGCGGGCAAGATGGGAACCAGATATCCGCTCATCCTTACTGCGTACCCTCAATAGTCTTAAGGACCCATCATAAATCTCAGGAATTTGCTTGCTAAGCTCCTTCAGACCGAACAAACATCTCTTTACTGAATCGTTTCTAAAGCTTATTGTTACTACGGGAAAGTTAGTTTTCTCACGCATGATGCTTCCCACTAGCAATTCTCTCTCGGGGACGGTTAGCACCCTTCCTCACCAACCAACCTAGAAAATTAACCAATTGACAGCGAAGTCTTTCCCTCACTCTCCCAATGAAACCTTGTCCTTGACAAATCAGCTCTTTCTTGTAGATTAGAGCCACCCACGACTAACTTTCCTCCGACACAGCATCGTAACATTACCTCACTTATTCTTCATCGTTAGAATAGTCAACATGTCATTACCGGGCTTCTATCCTTAAAACAATCACTTACTTAACTTGTACATACGCATCAGTGCAATTATCTTCTTTACAAAGTTGTTGGGATAAACATTAATTTATATCTGTTAATTCAGTGTAACCTCGATTGAACCACCCCTATTATCGTAACAGGAATCAGGGGATCGATCATTTCGTGACGTCGATTAACTAATCGTAACGGGAATTTACGACTCCCGTTGACGTGCTTCTCGCGATCGCGTCTCTCCGCGAATGGTCGAAAAAACACAATGAATACCTTCCTACTTTACGCTTTCTATCGCAAGTCAATTTTCCAAAACATTCATTTTCCCCAGTTGTGCTTCATCTTTAGAACAATCAAGCAATAGTTCGTGGTATTTTGTCAGAAGCTGTTCTCTAAAAATGTTATACAAACTTCAGGTCTCGAGTTACATTGCTTTCGTTTCTTCCATATAACGCTAGAAAGTAGAAAATGGTAGCATTTGGTAGACTAACAATCTGTCTGTTCCCTTTTGCGTTTCGTGACATAATTGCTACGGGTCGTGTGATTTCCGTGGTCCGATAATTGCACTGTTCGACCCAAAAGCCTGTCCAACTTGCAGGGCCACGTGGTGTGCACGAGTCGCAGGTCTGAATGCATCGGTCTTTTTGACCCGGTCCTGGCAGGAAGGAGATGGGCGGTTGGAGCTAGGAGGTGTAGTCGCGCCTCGCAATTTCCTACACAACTTCCACAGTTCGTTCTAACTTCCGGGACACTTATAATTGGTTTCCAGCCGCGCGTTCGAGAGACTGATGCCAGCGAAGAGAATCGAGAGAGGATAGAACCAAGGAATTACGAAAAGAGAAGACCGATTGCGTCTACGGCCTGGACGAAGGATCCAGTTTCTGACTGGTCATGCATTACACACGAGGAAAACTGCGATGTTCAGAACTTCCGAGCGCTGCTTTCCATTGCATTGAAACGACCACGGAGCATACGGTCTGCCCCATTTTGAGTCCTTCAATTCCGTGACCAAGTTCGAGATTAATTAGTTTCTTGCACTGTCGAGTATGTTCATCGAGATACGGTTGAATCTACTTGGATGGTTTCCCAAGTTCAGACGTATATGACGCGTACGAATAGTCGATCGAAAATTGATGGATAGATGAGAAATTTGAGGTCGTTAGCGTAGTGTCGCTAAACGTCGATATAATGAAAATTCAGAGTTGTAAAATAATTATTTGTTTGCCCGTTATCAGGGGAATTCCTTCGTGCGATGAGAAACTTTTTAATTATTTTAAACTTCTTCGGCTTACCGCTTTATCATGCTGGAAACTTGTCCGAGGACATGCTTCGTTTCTCGTCGCGTTTCTCCCCAAATATCACGTACAAAACGGTTGATCTATTTAAAGCGTTATCGATCGGCCCCGCGTATTTCTGGCCTGGTCCTCCAAGTGGTCCAAGAGAAAGCTCTATTCTCTGATTTGAAACTTCACCCTTTCCTTATAATTAATTGTACAGTAAAACGAAATTTTGTAAAAAATGAACGTGTTATTTATGAAGATAGCACTCGTTACCTGACTAACGCTCCATTATACGAAAACCATAGAAAAAGGATTTAATTCTATCCCCGTCTCGTTAAACGACCATCTCTGTACGTATTACAATTTACTTTATGCATGAAATTTAATATGGAGTAGATATTAATCGGACATGCCTCATTTAGCTGGCTGTCATAAACGCTTTCGTTTTATGATATCCACTGTTCAGTCGCTTCGGCAATTCATCAAGTGATGCGCGTTTCGCTGCAACATCGGAGACAATTAAAAACAATTTGCTTTAATTGAAACTCAGTTCCCTCTCCCCGCTGTATTTCGCGAAATTTTCCGCCGATGGATTTTCTGCCGTATAAACGGAGAATTGCATTAAGTATATGGAGCGCAAGAACGAATTTAAAGAATACGTATCCCTGATAAAAGATGAGCTGTCGTCCTTTATCTTTTCTTCATTTCTTTTATTCATCGTCGGATAGGAAATTTTCTACGATGAAAATTTACCTCCGATGGCAGTAAAATAGTCACGAACATGCACTAGATAAATTTTGATCTACTGGTATGGATCCTCTTGATCCAGACGGCGAACTTTCGCGATTCGTAGTCAGGGGATTAACGCTGTCGTATGACGAGCTAACGAGCCCCCGCTGGAGAGCGAGCCATTATGCGATCGGTTGTTTCGATACGCGTTCGTCACGTGGCGAAAGATATCACAGTGCGCGATCGGTTCCACGCCCAGCCTGTGTAAACTGAACTTAACGACGTCCGTAAATCGAACGCGAAGCGAACGGGTCGCGTATTTATGCGGGGCGATTGAAACGGAACACGCTCGTCCTGGCGTAAACTATCAGGTAAGTGAGGTGATGAGAGGCCGTCGGCTGGGAATGGTGTTGTTCGCGAGATCCACCACCAGTCGAGCAGATTAATCGTCCCGGAAATTCCTCTGTGTAATCGAATTAAAGGGAGGTAGTCTCCGCTCGGGGAATAAGAAATAGATTAAACTTCCATTGGAAACGAAGTCTCTCCTCTTTCCCTCTCTCTCTCTCTCTCTCTCTCTCTCTCTCTCTCTCTCTCTCTCTCTCTCTCTCTCTCTCTCTCTCTCTCTCTCTCTCTCTCTCTCTCTCTCTCTCTCTCTCTCTCTCTCTCTCTCTCTCTCTCTCTCTCTCTCTCTCTCTCTCTCTCTCTCTCTCTCTCTCTCTCTCTCTCTCTCTCTCTCTCTCTCTCTCTCTCTCTCTCTCTCTCTCTCTCTCTCTCTCTCTCTCTCTCTCTCTCTCTCTCTCTCTCTCTCTCTCTCTCTCTCTCTCTCTCTCTCTCTCTCTCTCTCTCTCTCTCTCTCTCTCTCTCTCTCTCTCTCTCTCTCTCTCTCTCTCTCTCTCTCTCTCTCTCTCTCTCTCTCTCTCTCTCTCTCTCTCTCTCTCTCTCTCTCTCTCTCTCTCTCTCTCTCTCTCTCTCTCTCTCTCTCTCTCTCTCTCTCTCTCTCTCTCTCTCTCTCTCTCTCTCTCTCTCTCTCTCTATTTCTCACTCTTTCAGGTTCGATCGAGCTACTCCGTTTGATTTTCTTCGCTAAACACGTTCCATGAAATTAATTGCGACACTTTGTCGCCGTGGGTTTCCCTTCTCGATCGCGTTTACCGTTGCTGATGAAGTCCAATCCGACCAGGTCTATCCTCGAAGGAGCTCCTCGGTACGATGAGTTGTTTATTTTACGGGGGATTAAACTGTACCAGGCGAGTTAAGAAACGTTTCGACGAGCACGAAAGAAGGAAGACGGTCGTAAAGTTAATTTTTTGACGACGGCTGTGCTTTACGGCGTTCTTTGGATTCGTATCAACCCGCGTTTTATCTCCCTATCATGCCTAAGTCAAGGGTTTAGCGGTAGTTTGAAAGGGTGTAACGCACGTGCTGCGGCCGAAATCGTGTTACCCATGCGAGAATACCGAAGGTATAAAGGAATCTCCCTCGAACACGTTCTACACATTTCCTTTCCCTTTCTTCTGTCTCCCAGGTTTCTCGTTAAACGTTCGATAAACTACGGACCAAGTCTCGCTATTATATACAGTTGGCCAGGAAAATGTTTCAATATTTGTAGACAGAAATCACAAATTATTTATTATATCGATAGTCCGTCATTTTACCCAACGATATTTCACATTTATTACACCGGGACAATCGTGTCTCATTACAGTGCCAATAAGCCTCCGTGATATTTTATGTAACGCGTACAATATACATAAAAGCTTTCTATGGCAGCTGTTCACGGACCACTGTTCATTTTTCTCTCCTAAACTTACAAACTCCGAGCTCGTTGCTCACCCAGGGGAAACTAAAGAGTAAAGAAAGCGGCTCTCGTTAATTGTTTAAAAACCTATACGTATTCAAGAAGGGAACATTCTTTCAGCGCTTTCTCAAGCTTTATTACCAGCTCCCGCTACTCTCTGTATAAAACGTCGCTTTATGTACTCCGAGCCGAAGTAACTTCACATTTCGCTTTTACGTCGCGAGTGTTATTCCTGTTGAACAAGCTCGCGAATGCCGGCTTTAAATACCGATGAAATTTACGAGCACGAAAGCAGGCGTTTCGCGAATTTACGAAACATTAATTCCCAGGCCAGTTCTGACCCTTTCGCGCTGTTGTCAAGCGGCTTAACGCGTTCACGCGTTGTATACCGGAACGTGTTCCTTTTTGGTCCGTTCGTCAAGCTTGTTCATCAACGTGGCACGAGAGGAAGCTCCAGGATCAAGCCACGATGAAGTTGATGATGCATGCGTTAAGACACTGTTAATCGATCCGCCACTATTGTCAGCCGCTTCTTCGCGTTCTTCTTATCTGGGACACGGTGTTGCTTTGACCGCAGTTGTTACGAAACTACGCTGTTACGGTCCTAGTGTAGTTAAGAATCATTTAGTGCTGTTGGAAATGGCTTTCGAACAGTAGTAACAAGCTCGTACTGGGTTGCAAACTGCGACAGCTGCTGCGAGTTAAACTCTGTTGCATCGAAGTTGAGGGAAAGTAGAAAAAGTGTATTGAAATGTTTGTTTCGCTTCGACATAACGAACTGTTGCATAATTTCTTCGATATTTGTTGCGTTAAGAGCTAAAACCCAGCTAAATCTAGACTCTTTCAGGTTCGATCGAGCTACTCCGTTTGATTTTCTTCGCTAAACACGTTCCATGAAATTAATTGCGACACTTTGTCGCCGTGGGTTTCCCTTCTCGATCGCGTTTACCGTTGCTGATGAAGTCCAATCCGACCAGGTCTATCCTCGAAGGAGCTCCTCGGTACGATGAGTTGTTTATTTTACGGGGGATTAAACTGTACCAGGCGAGTTAAGAAACGTTTCGACGAGCACGAAAGAAGGAAGACGGTCGTAAAGTTAATTTTTTGACGACGGCTGTGCTTTACGGCGTTCTTTGGATTCGTATCAACCCGCGTTTTATCTCCCTATCATGCCTAAGTCAAGGGTTTAGCGGTAGTTTGAAAGGGTGTAACGCACGTGCTGCGGCCGAAATCGTGTTACCCATGCGAGAATACCGAAGGTATAAAGGAATCTCCCTCGAACACGTTCTACACATTTCCTTTCCCTTTCTTCTGTCTCCCAGGTTTCTCGTTAAACGTTCGATAAACTACGGACCAAGTCTCGCTATTATATACAGTTGGCCAGGAAAATGTTTCAATATTTGTAGACAGAAATCACAAATTATTTATTATATCGATAGTCCGTCATTTTACCCAACGATATTTCACATTTATTACACCGGGACAATCGTGTCTCATTACAGTGCCAATAAGCCTCCGTGATATTTTATGTAACGCGTACAATATACATAAAAGCTTTCTATGGCAGCTGTTCACGGACCACTGTTCATTTTTCTCTCCTAAACTTACAAACTCCGAGCTCGTTGCTCACCCAGGGGAAACTAAAGAGTAAAGAAAGCGGCTCTCGTTAATTGTTTAAAAACCTATACGTATTCAAGAAGGGAACATTCTTTCAGCGCTTTCTCAAGCTTTATTACCAGCTCCCGCTACTCTCTGTATAAAACGTCGCTTTATGTACTCCGAGCCGAAGTAACTTCACATTTCGCTTTTACGTCGCGAGTGTTATTCCTGTTGAACAAGCTCGCGAATGCCGGCTTTAAATACCGATGAAATTTACGAGCACGAAAGCAGGCGTTTCGCGAATTTACGAAACATTAATTCCCAGGCCAGTTCTGACCCTTTCGCGCTGTTGTCAAGCGGCTTAACGCGTTCACGCGTTGTATACCGGAACGTGTTCCTTTTTGGTCCGTTCGTCAAGCTTGTTCATCAACGTGGCACGAGAGGAAGCTCCAGGATCAAGCCACGATGAAGTTGATGATGCATGCGTTAAGACACTGTTAATCGATCCGCCACTATTGTCAGCCGCTTCTTCGCGTTCTTCTTATCTGGGACACGGTGTTGCTTTGACCGCAGTTGTTACGAAACTACGCTGTTACGGTCCTAGTGTAGTTAAGAATCATTTAGTGCTGTTGGAAATGGCTTTCGAACAGTAGTAACAAGCTCGTACTGGGTTGCAAACTGCGACAGCTGCTGCGAGTTAAACTCTGTTGCATCGAAGTTGAGGGAAAGTAGAAAAAGTGTATTGAAATGTTTGTTTCGCTTCGACATAACGAACTGTTGCATAATTTCTTCGATATTTGTTGCGTTAAGAGCTAAAACCCAGCTAAATCTAGAAATATTTGTTTGTCAGGTATACAACCTCATATTTTCTACGCATTTCGTCCGTTTTTTCATCTTAATCAATTTAGTCAATAGAAATATTTCTGTGTATATAGAAACGTAACGCTCATTCTTTGTCCAGCAATAGATCAAATGCATCATTTTTCCGCTTACACTCCAATTCAAAAGTCTTGGAACAGTTGTTGCTTCATCTTTATGCATTTATGCAAAATGTAAAGATGCAAAAATATGCAGAATGCACACGACATTCAGAAATATAGGACGTACGTTCCCAAATATTCACTGTTGCGATCTCCACGCTAGTTGACGATCAGTTAAATTGTAACTGTGCGGTGGGATCGCGAACCTTGAACGATATTAACGATCAAGTTGGTGGGTAGATTAAAGAGTTCTAGTATGATCGTGATTTTGTGGAACGTTTATTAGTATGATTGTGATTTTTAAGTCCTGTTTACTTTGAAGTCACTATTGAAGTGTGTTTTGGAGTATGTGCTATTCTTTGAGTGCCTGGTGCTTATATTTAGATGTCAGTCCAGGGCTTGTGTTATCATTTTATATTAACGTTTTTTGTCAGGAGAAGTGGGAACCTATGTCTGTCCAATCATGTGACTGTGGAAAAGTCGTGGGCGTTTCGCAAGTTGTGCGTCATGTGTGTACCTGGTCAAAGATGCGTAGCGTAATGTCCCGTTAGTGACATCGTTCGGTGGTCTATTGTCGAGTTCTCATCTAGTGTCGAAGTTTATCACGCGTCGTTTCCTATTGAGCGAACCCGCCGACCGCTTAAAATGCTAATTAAGTTGTCGACGTGGTCCGAGTTGTAAACTTCATAACGTGTAACATGGGAAAATTCTAGCTTCTGAAAAATAGCTGATGTGCTGTCGGTATCGTCAACTTGAGATAATCTTATATCTTAAATATTCACATAAACAGAAATTAACATACAAAGACAGCATGATTAGCGCGAGACATTGAAAAGATCAGATATGTAGCTGGACGTGTAGGTAAGATCATCAAAGCGAATTGAGACGAGGAATGTGTACCATAAGTAATTATCCAGCATCTAATGGGAGAACATCTTGTATCATATAGGGGACACGGTAAACAGATCTATCCGAAGCGCGCGCCGATGGACTTTGCTGACGCACTTAATTAGACGCTGATTAACGGATGTCCGCGGTGGCTGCAGGACGAACAGGTAGCTGTATGTGGATGCAATTGGTCAGCTCTATGGTAGGAGAGATCTCAGAGATTGCTCGATCGGATTAGTATGTTCGCCAAACCGACTGGTCGTATACCTGCGTTATCGATCCCACAGCGATTAATTTCCGTTTAGACAGCAGTCTCAGGTGCACCACGATCCAGTTATGTACAACAAACAATCGTTGACTACTGGCCGACGTTTCGCGTACGTGATACGAATGATTCGTCATTTAATACCGCAACATTTTATGACAAAGAAACAGAAATTTTATCTTCTGCTGACGAGCCGAATGTAATCGATTGAATGACTACATTGCGATTTGGAAATATTTAGGCACTTGTTTCTTTTTAACTAGATGTATTTTAAATACAAAATTACGGATATATCGAATCACAGTGATTTTATTCCTAATTTCTGAATCGTCAGTTAAATTACACTTTTTTAGGTTACCTGTACATGTGTACAATATCCACTTGAAACGAATCGAAGATGAACGAATTATTAAGTTACACGAATGAACGATTGAAATTAATTAAAAATCATGAAATTTCATAACAATTCGTATTAGAGACACATGTAAAATTTTACAATACGCTGACGTACTGCTGTTGTACGAAAATTATTTGTCAATACACAGTACTGCAGGAAATGAAAATCGAATTTGCACATGTTAAATGGCTATTGAAATCGCTTGGCGCAGTATGAAAAATTAATGAAAGTTCAATGGAGGTCTGAAGCGATATTTTGAGGCGACAGGTTAAATGGTATCGTACGATTCTAGGCCTGATCCATTTTTACGTTCGACACGCTTCATGTAGTTTTCACATACGAGTTGCAACGGTCCTAATATTAAACTTAACCCTACGCCAGCGAAATGTCTCTCCGGTCACGTTCTATATTTCCAACATCCGCTCTAAAAATTCTTCAGACAGCGTAACAGTAACGTGTGCCTATGAAACCTTTGTCTGTTCTTAACGGAGTAAGTTTCAAAGTGCCTGAAGCAGAAGATCGTTCGCCGCATAACCAGAGAGCAGCGATGTACGATAATTATTGTTAGACACTATCGGAACAGCCGTGATAATCAATGAATTGGCTAACTTGGTCCCCGAGTTTGTTTATTACCATGAAAATGGCTTACTTAAATAGTCACCGTCATTACGATAAATTACCGAACAATTCGGTTGCATCTGCAGGATATTTGCATTCGAGTCCCCCTTGTTCGAGAACTACTTCTCGACCTGTGGCTGCACTTGACCCGAATTGACCGCAAATTAATATGTTTGGTCTTATACGAATATTCCATTTTCTTGGTCGATAAACAGACATCATCCGAATGACCATTGTCTCGCTCTAATTGCTGATCTCCGAGAAACTTGGATTCTAAGTACAATCCGATGGATCTCAACATCTTAAACAATACATTGAGAATTTCTGAATAACCACGGCCTCTCTTTGCATTCCAATCTTTCCACATAATTCTTACTTATTATTAGTCGCATTAGGTCTTTACTGACAAAAGCAAATTTAAGTTTCTCTTTTTTCCTTTATATACATCCATCCCTAACTTATACAACTATAATTACTATCGTTCAGGGAGAGCTTTTTAGTATCTCATTCTCAGTAGTTTAATGGGATTCATCAATAAGACAAAGAATTTCTGAAGAATAAGTCTCTAACGATTTGATTATCGAGGCGTCTGACTTGCACTTTCCCAATCTCCTTAAATCGTTAAACTTATCTACGGTTTACTGGCAATAAAACCACCTTTGTTTTCCTTCTAGAAAAGACTAAGCACTAGGAATGCACATAAACGTTCAAACACAAGGCTCGAATGTGATAATCACGATCAGAAGAATGAACAAGTAGTTTCCACTAAAATATAATTTTGAATCCTGTAGCGCCACGGGCGATTCGCAAGCAGGGCGTCAGGAGAATAAGTTGTCTCTGTCGGACAAACTGACCGAACAGTATTAAATTAACTGTAAGAGACAACCTCCGTTATCCAACCATTACACGTAGCACGCCTTACTACGCGCCAGAATACCCGAGAGAAATTGAACTTCATAGAAGCTTGGGTTTCGGGTTCCCGATCTAAATGCACATCTTGCGCCTCTGTTAACAGTTTCGAGTGAATGGGCTGTTCACCGCGGGTAATCGTTGCTCGTGGCAATGGAAGATTAACTTAGATGACCGATCTACAGCCGCCACTGCGACACAGGCAAGCGGTTGCTTCTCATTATCGACAGATCGATTCGATGGGAACGGCAGAGATTGGCATCTGGAGAGTACAGCTGATTCGTTCGTTTGAGCGCTTGTGACCGTTATAGTAGTCTATTTGAGAGAGTAGCCACTAATAGCGACCTGACAAGACGAGCGTGATTCGTGGAAATCACTCGTACGATACGCTTCGAAAGACTCCAACGCTGTCATTTGGTAACAAAGATCCATTAAGAGGATATTCGATCCTGCGATACAATATTTTTGTTAACTGGAAATTTCTATTTTTAGTTTCGTGATAGCAAAAATTGTCGCTTCCTTTCCTCTCTTTCTTTTTTACTTTCGATCCTTCTTTTTTCCGTTTCTTCCTCAACTTTTCCTCCTTCACCTTCTGTTATCTTTCTCCAAGAAGTTTGAATCGCCAACAGACTAGTGGGTTTGATTAACGAATGTTTATACAAGCATGATAGAAGAAAAAGTAATTTGGAATTTTTCTTGGGTTATACTTTTATTCTATTTCTCCCTTGGCTGTTACGTGAACCGATCGTCGGCGATTAACCAATATAATCAATCTTGTAACGTGAGAAATTATTTCCTGTTTCTACTGGTCATCGATGTAAGTTATCGTCAAAGCGAATTTTCAACGTTAGCTAGGAAAAGAGATCTTTGCGTGTAACGTACAACACACGATGAAAAAGATGATACATATTTCAGAAAGTTTGGCTTTCGACGAAATTTAATTTGATGGCCCATCCTCGCTGTGACCGGTGTGAAAGCTTCATGAGATGAAAAGTTCCTATGGACGCCAGGCGATTAATATTAAACATCGTTCACTTTCTGCCAATATTGTTTCTTGCCGTCCCTTTAACGTATCCCTTTGCATCGAAAAAAGAGCAACGATGAAATCTGCGTTACTTTTATTGAAATTTGATAGCAAAGATCGAACCGTAACGCCCGGAAAAAAACATTCCCCGTTCGATATCGATGGATGGCAAAACAAACAAGAATAAGAGATTCAAATCTGTGATTCAACGTACAGAAAGAAATATTAAGGCTATCTATGAATTAAAAATAAAAAAAAACGTAGTAAAATTTAACTTCGCGTAGCTCTGTTTCTTTATGAAATTTCTTTACGAAATTGTTCAACTTCTCCTTCTCTTAAGAAATAGATCGGCTGGCTCAAAGAGAAATTAGAAGCTCTGTTCTAATGCATATGCTACAAAGCATTTGTTTCTTGTTAAACAAATTTCGCGTTGGCTCGTCAGGATGGAACATTGGAAAATTCAAGGTTTCTCCTCTCCGTCATCGAAGTTAAAAAAAATACGCGTCTAATATTTGTATACGTTCTTCAAGCAATATCACATCTAAATCCGAGCCGGACTATTCGCGAACTTTCTTTTTCCATAATTAACGCAACAGTAATAGAATCACTGCTTTTCAATGATGTCGGATTGTTATTCGATCAACGTTACGGTGCAATTACCCTTGCCAATAACCAATTAACTCGGAACAATAAGGGATTAAATACGAGCCGCGTTTCGTTCGATAACCGACATAGTATAAAGGAAACTTCGCGGCGCAAAATAAGCAAATTCAGGAATGAACAGGAACGAAGAAAAGCCTCGTCAGTAACAAGTTCAAGCGGCTCCCTTCCGGGATTTATGATTGGCCTTTGCCGACCCTCTGATGCTTTACGTGACCAGGATTTCCGATGGTCCGTGTGTAATAGCAAAAACCTCTCCCCCATTCTATCCTCTCTCCGCCGGTTTCTTCTCTTTCTGGGGCTCTAGCTTGTGCGAGAAACCGACAGAAGAGCCATTCCATGTCCGGGTTGTATACCGAGATACATCGTGGTATATTCCGAGTCAGGTATTATGGTAAATACCGTGGCTAATAAAACTCGAGAAGCGGAGATCAAGAATTTAGAGAAGTACATATATCATTGCGATTGCAGACAACACGTACGATTCGATTCATTGTTTAACATTATAGAATTTTGGGAACAGGATTGCAGCGACGAAGAGGTATTTCACGAGAAAAGCGTACAATTTTTATCGAAGAAATCGAAATGAGAGGTGTATCAAGATAACATTTTGATCCGAATATATCCAGCAGTGTGATATTACGACGTGTCGTTAACAAGGCAAATTGCTAACAACGTTTCTTGATAATCGTCACGTAGAATATTGTCGAGGTTAAAGAATCGCGAAAGGGATAGAAGAAAAGAAGTTGTCTGTCTGTTCGTGCAACTTTCCCGAGGTTTCGACAAGCAGAGGTGAACTACCAGCGCCGCTAAACCGTTTTGGAAGACTTATTGGTATTCGTTCGTCGCGATTTAACGCTACATTCGCCACGATCGACTCGCTCTTTTCGTTCACAAGGTTCGCCCAAAAGCGAGTGTAAAAAGGAAGTAGTCGATTAGAAAGGATCGATGGTGAAATCGAAGGTCGTTAAATCGCGGCGAAATGTCGCGGCTTCGCTCTGAATCGAAATTGCTCCATTGCCGACGTTTAATGAGGCTATGGCTTTGTGTTGGATCGTTGCACTGTAATTCCGAATATTTACGCTGAATGTGTCCCGAAATGAAATTTACTCTGAGCCGAATTATTCCGCTGATGTCGCGAACCTGCAAACGAAGCGTCAGAGCGACAAGCTCATTCGTTATTTCTTTAATCGACCAGTTATAAAAGATAAAAAGGATCGATCTTTTGCTAAATCGATATTCTTTCGTTTTCTCTATTCAGTGTGTAGGACACGTTTCGACCTAGTGCGTCCATTTTATAAACGAGGCAATCCCAATAGTTTTCGAATGGGAATATAAATGTGATAAAATACCTACTCGTTACGATCGTTACAAAACTCTGACAAATTTTACTTCATTCGGTATTTTACAATACAACGCATCGTACAAATGAATTGATGGATTTGTAACGAAACAATTTTAAAACAGCAGTAGAAATCATTCAATTTAAGTTGACATTACGAAGCGCCCAAATACTTATGGCAGACAGTATGACGTATATGTAATAGTGGAGTCTCGTGATAGTGCCATTGAAATTACAAAATATTTCATGTGACGTACTCGATATAAATGTATCAAAATTACCTACAACTATTTGAATACTTCCATGAATGTATGTATATATCCTAGAAGGATGGAAAGCTCGAAGCTCGTGAGCAAAGGAAACGCCGGAACGAAAGCGAGAGAAGAGTTGAATTTATAAAACAACGTAAGACCGCGCAACACATGGTAACAAAACGAAAGTAAGAAAAGGGCTGCATTTGTAAAGCAACGTACGACAATGCAACACATTTAGACGATGTGTCGACCGATAATACAAGCCAACTAATAATTCAAGTAATGCCGACGCCGATAAGTGAACCGGACGGAAATATGAGAGGTGCGCGCGCTCTGTTCGGCCCGCATCCGTTTGGACCACGTTGCGCATGGTGCGGACCAGATAGCCGGAAACTATTTCATGGCTAATGGCAGAGTTATGCACTTACGAATCATAAATTCCGCAATGGAGCGCATCTGCGCCGATGCTGGTTGCCTAACTACCTACCTACCTGCGATCTGATCAATTCCCCGCCGTTTCCACCACCTTCCGGCTGATTGGTCACCCAAAACTCTCTACCTATGCCAACCCTCTTATGAATATCCTTCATCATTTGCCTGAAATTTCCATTATTCCCTTTGCCGGAGCTTGCCAACGTTCGTGCGAGGAATTTGGATATCAGGAAGAGTCAAGTTTTAGAAATGTTTAGGCTCTCCACAGATAAGAGAGAGAAAGATTCATGAAAAGATGAGTTGGAACAAACTTTCATGTAAATACGACCTGCATCTTTGGCCTTTGATTCCCAGCTTATATATTATGGTAATGCACGTCGCAAGATACGTGGTATAAGTTATAAACAATTTTATTTTATGTTTCTAAGTTTATTGGCATCGATAAATTAGCTAACAAAAGACTTTGTTCCTATATCATCCACACTTCACGTTTTTAATTAAGACCTATAGGAACCAAAACAAATGATGATATAGGATATGGATAGAATTTCGGTTGTTATATCAGAATGAGAAACACGAAGCATGAGCATAATATGAGCCCACCAGAAGCCACATTATGAAGTACATAAATATCTTCCACATATTTCGTGACGTTCTGTATATAGCAAAGGGTTAATAACGTTTCTCGACGATCTTCATGTAAAACACTGCTAAAGTTAAAGTGTCTGGTGAGAAGTAACCCTGATGCTACCGAGGAATATAATTTCGTGACTACGATCTGTAAAAGTTTCCAAGTTTTCATGATATACGCTATTGCCGCGTCTAATTAAATATTCTACACGAAAGTTGTAGTGTCCAGCAGGAAGATAAAAATCTGCTCGAATGTCGTGTACCTGATACAGGGCTTCCTCTCCACGAACTGGTTACCACGTACATTAATCTCTACCGTGTCATCTCCCCCTAGAATCCCTGGCTGAGAGATGGGCCAAGCTTCGTTTCCATATTTTTATTTTTTTAATTTAAGCGGTGCACCGTGAACCGAGTTTGTTATTAGATATATGGTAATGTACCGTTGTACCGAGCATAAAGATTTATTCAACTATTCCTCCTTTACCTTCTAGACGAGAATTAGAAAGTCTCCCAAAAGACGTCGTCCAGAATTGAAGATGAAACCTTCTAAACATAATTCCCGTATCTTGTAATTTACACGCGACACAGTTTGCCTCGTAGACAGTGGCCAAGTGTCGAACGAGCACGTATTCATATGTGGTAAAAGTTTCGTAGTAACAGTAGAAATTAAGTGCGATGCTCAATGTTACAGCAGCCAAAGTAATTTCTCAGTTTGCTCGATCCTGACTCGATTACGAAGACAAGGGTGGGCAAAGAGGAGTCTGTGGATTCAACGAGATACTTCAACGCTGCGGGTACCATTAGACGTGCGAATCGTCGTAAGAACGACTGGACAAACTCTGGCGGACAGTGACTTGTAACGTTTAACATTAAAACTAAAGCGTGAAACTTGTATTAAATAAATCGAAATGAAAAAATATATAACGCAAGCCTTCGAATAGAGAAGCTTTCATCTATATATTACCACGCTGTAAACCTATAAAATTTCAAACGTCTTCAAAAATCGTATGATATCTATAACATTTCTTAAATATTATTAATAATGTTTCTAAAATTTCTATTCTAAAAGACGAGCTGCTTTCGTAGTTCTATAGTTAATTGTTAAATACAATTAGCGCAGTAGCTAATTGCGCTTGGCAGATTAAGCGATTAAAAGATTAGGAGAATACACTTACAAGCACGCCAGTGTAGTCTCAAAGTCTTGTATGGATACACAAAGATGGTTTCACACGAGCAGATATCAAATCGGAGATGAAAGACCGCGTTAACCGTACATACGCGTACAGCGTATGAATTCGAAGAAAAGACCATTCGGAAGAATGCTGTGTTGAGTGTTTGTGACAGCGAATAAAAAACGCATCTCGACTCGAGACGGTTACGAGAGCATAAAATAAAAGCTGAAATTCTCCCTGGCGATATTATCTCCGCGGGAATGCGATTTTATCGGTGACGCGCAAACGCGTCTGACATATGAACGTGCTCTATTACTTATTTCCGAGGAATCGTCATAACAAGCTTTCACGGGACGTATCTAAGTGCAATTTTTTGAGAGAAGTTTTCTTTGAACGTGGAAGGACATCGTGAAAGAGCAGCCACGTTCCTTTTCATTCACAGCGAACCGAGTTTTGCTACCAACCAAAAAGTTTCAATCCTTTCACAAGTATTTTAAAAATTGTCGCTGGTACGGACGAAACGCTAGCTCAAAGATTTATGACAACTGTCGTGAAATTACCAGACGAGAGACTTTGAAGGGGAGTAACACGTAAAATCCCAATCTTCAGCAACCGCGAAACATTGTCAAAGGGGTGGACCAGATGGAATGGATGGTTCGATGCAGACGAATGATGCGACGTCGTTATAATCTTACATCGGTGACGTGTTCGACAGGCTTGCAATAGTAATGGTAAAATGCACACTCGTGTGTAGCACGGTCATTGAAAATACAAAGATGACAAATAACACCGACGTGAAATTCAAACATGATGCGTCGGCATAGGGTCTAACAAGTTGTCGAGTGTCCAACTTACTTTCATCCGAGTCAGAGAGTCGTTATCCTCCGTTGTAATAATTTAACGTAAATCTACGATTCTATGTCGAGGTGCTGATACACGAATGAAGGGGATGCTATTCACGACGAAAAGGGTAAAAATTAGAGCGCACAGCTCGATGGCTCGCCCGGTGGTTTACGGCCGTCCTAATTTCTTTTGAAAAAGGAATGCTCGCGCGCGCGGCCGCGAAAAGGAAAACAAGTGAAAAAGGAACTAACGAAAATGTTGAAATGAAACTTCAGTTGTAATTCATTCCCGGCCGCGATGCGATTTAATTAAAATTGCGGCCCAGCAAAGATAAAGAGAACGAAAAGGTAGAAAAAACGCAGCGGCCGGGACTCGCAGTATGAAGCACCCGCTTCTCAATGAACTTACCCGTCGTTCCCTTCCCTTCCCTTCCTCCCCTTCCCATCCATTCTCCGCATCCATGAAATTTGTAAAAACACACGCGGCGAGCATGTAATCGTGTTTTCTAACCTAATTCAAACCTAATTCAAAGCGAACGTACATAGACCCACGTCCGAGATCGGACTTAATTCCAATTTAGAAGCCGGGGTTGGGTTCATTCTAAGCTCGCCTAATTTTCGAAACGCCAGATTAAATTTACTCTGGCAGGGAATGAAAAGGAGAAAAGAAAATAATTTTGGAACGTTCAAAGATGCAAATGAAATGGTACGCGAAGACAGAACGAAGAATCAGAACGATGGAAGGAGAAACGTCTGGCGCAGAGAATATTTCTACGATTGGCCGAGCCTGTCTTTACGACTGGGGACAATAATTTCGAGGGGTTTGCTTCTTTTGATTGAACCAGTTCGACCGTGTTAATTGCTTTCGTGCTGTTCTTCCGCTTTGTCCCAGTGTCCCTCGTTTGAACTATATGCCGCTTTGTTCACATTTCCTTTCTCTTATTTCCGTCGCGGTCGAATTGGACACACGTTGAAATCGATCAAAGAAACTTTTTTCGCGGCATCCCATTTTTTCCCCTAATAGTTTCTATGCAAAACAAGCCATCGTACAAAGCATTTGGTGGAGATTTCTTTTAGATGCCACGTAGATGCGAGCATTGAATAAAAACCGGCTATGGTAAAAAGGCATAGAGCGCGTATGAAGTAAACTGTACGCCAATTGTAGGAGGCGTGCCCGTGGGTTGCAAAAACGGAGAGGAGAACCTGACGTGTTTCGATCTCACTCGCTGCACGCAATTTGCCGCAGATAAAAGCCAAAGTCCCAACGAAACACCTCACGTACGTTCCGACCACATGATTTATAGCGCAGTAGGTATTCGAGGAATTGGGCTAACGTTGTGTCGGTTGCTCCTTGAATGGACAAGATTGCAGTGTTTTCAGCTTTCGGGCACTAAGGGTTTCCTAATGCACCGCCACGTCGGACGACGCTTCTACCTCATTTCGAACACGGACTGACTCGAACGTGAATTTCCTTCCGTTTATATCGTATTTTCATCAAAGCAAAAATAATTGTGACACCTCAAACACTTATTGTTTATTTTACGCGACCACTCGTATATTTCTCTTTCTAAGTCGCTTGATATTTTGCGAGGCAAACTGATTGTTAGAATATGGATACGACTTTTTAGATTAATTCTATTATTTATCCATATGTTACTCGGTTGAATGTAATTTTACGCTATTTTATACGACGAAACACAAATGAAGCGCAATTTTATAGCATGAAAGTGTCCAGTGATTAACGGATCGGAGCGTACATATTCCCAAATCGAATCAGATCGGATGAGAAAGATACTTCCATTTGCAATGAAATGCGACCGAACGTAAGACAAAAATAATGGATGGTACACTGACAATCGGGTGGCGCAGTCGAACGCATCGTGTCAAAACGTTCATGTCAAAATATGGGTCACAGTAGAGCAATCAGCAACGAACCAGTCTTTTCGTTCGATGGGATGGATCGAGAGCGTTTGGAGCTAAAGGGGTGTGCTTTCAGGGAGGGGAAAGGACAGGGGAGATGGAAACAGCGACATCGGTGGACAAGTTCTCGTTTTTCTGACGACTACAGTGGAACGTCACTGTTCGATGGGAAAACAGCGTAGCTGTAATTTTTCATTTTCGTCATTCCTATTTCATCTTAGCCTTCGATCTCTTTGAATTTTTCTCTTATCAAGCGAAAAAATCCCATCTTCTCTGTTATTCGTTGTACGGTGTCAATTTAAAAAAAAATTTCGACATCAAGCAACGCGGAATACCAAAGATCGGTCCTTTCTTGAAATTAAAGAAAGGGAAAGAAACGATACCGTGTCTTCTCGTGGTATCAACCTTGGAAGTTGAGAATCGAATCCGGTGGACCGGCCAAATCGCGATTTCATAGTCCATCAAAACTCGATCTTGCTCGTGGCGGCTGTAAATTTTGAAATTCCTAGCCGAAACTTGCTGGCACCGTGTTCCACCGGTGTATTCACGCACACAAAGTCGCGACGGTGGAAGTTATTGGTTTCAACCGATACGCTTTATCCGCTTTTCTCTACCTTCATCTCGCTCCTCCGCTACCCTTTGGTCGACTGAATTCCGTCTTTTACCGCTCTGAGTAGCACCGATTCTTCTTTTCTTCGCCTCCCTGTCGGCCGATTTCGCGGCCAGTTTTCTGGACGTCGAATTCAGTTTCGAACAAGGACACCATGTCTCGCGATAACTCAAGACCTGCATTGTTGCTTCATAAATGAAGAATCTTCACTTTTGTTCTTTGGAAACCAGCGAAAAAGACCGATAGAACGATGTGAACAGAAGTGGCTTTCACATTTGGACTAATTGCAAGAAAGGAATCTGTCAAACAAGATGTACACGGTTGACTCTGGATATTAAAAACGATGAGAAAATCTTACGTGTAGTTTGAGACTTATTTTTTAAGCTATGTACAGTTCCATTTTGAATTGTAAGTGCATGTGAGCATGCGATCCAACCTACATCAGCGTACCTATGCATTTGGCTGACACATTGAGTGACGTATCACAATGTCGCTGGTCAAATACGTACCGGTTGACTATGCTTGAGTAAGAAATGTTGGAAATGCACGTGTGCGGCCATTTCTAGCTCAAAATTAGATTGTTTATGGCCGGCAAACGAGCTTCAATCACCATTTCAGCCATTCAGAGATTGCGATAATCAGCTTCATAAATGGAAAAATAGCGTAACGTCATAATATAAACATTCCTTATACAACTAAATTATTAATTTTTTTAGAAGTTCGACATTGGAGTAGCTTCCCTGTTCGAATTACCAAAATACTTCTTGAAAAAGAGCGATTAGCGAAATAAAATACCAATTTTCTGACAGAGAAATCCGTCAGCGAGGAAGGAACGTTTTTAAATTTCGCGTCTCCATTTGTCGAATACCGTTTCTTAATGACCTTCTTCCCTCGCTGCGAATTTACGCCTTCTTTCATTCCCCCATCCACCGTCTTTGGCGTCACACTTTGTATTTAGAAGGGCGTATAATAAATTTCGTGGTCGATGCTGGAGAAACAAATCAAGCTCGCAGCACGCCGGTCCATGGCCTCCTTTAGAAGCTCAACGCGATTCTTCGAAATATAAAGGTGGCTGTAACGATGCAAGGGGGTGAGGTTGGTAAAATTAGATCGCTGCTATAAAATCAAAATGGACGGGATGAATCTGAATGCGCGGTCTGTCACGTCGATATCGTGTTATTTAAATTTCTTCGACGACAGCCGTTTATGAAATTCTAATTTCCTTCTCCGAATCGCTCAGAAACATGGATATCGTATTTTTCGTTGTTTTCTGTTCGTTTTAATACACCGTGCTCAGTCAGGACTCAAGGAAAGAGAGACTCGGTGATCGACGATTACAGAGGAGAAACGAATTGATCAGATAATACTAAACGTTTATAGATCTTTTACAGTCTGACATTTCGAGTAAAATAATAGTTTTTAAACGTTTTAACAATTTACTAATTATTTTTCAAGTTTACATAAGTTTTCGTAGGTGTACGGATATCTGAAGATTATTTTGCATACATATACACAGATACTGAAATTTCGTAGACATAGTTTTGGTAAAATGTGATTGATTAGGAAGATATTAAATTCTAAAATTCATTTGGGAAAGAAAAAAATATAGCGCAGATATTATGGCTTTCACAGCTTCTAGAAACATCGATCTCAATTATTACGTTTGCCTGGAATCAAAATGCATAGATAATTTTTCGAAATACGGTTTTGGGTTTAAATGGAAATCGCGAAAGTTGGCGGTGCAAGTCCGTTAATTCGCGTTTACGCGAGCAGTTCCAAGTGCAAGGTCTACTTTAATCTGAAAGTTCGCGGGAGTTGGATAGTGAATAATTAAAATGGTTGACCGAAGAACGATGATTCGGTATGTTCGCAGTTTCGCTTCATCATATGCACTCATGGAGATTAGTCGAACTTGGCGAAACTACGCGGTTGCCTTTTACAATTTTCAGAGAGCAGAGGAGTTATTCGAATTATTCAACGATAGCGTTGGTTAAAAACGAAAACTTACGGGGAATGTGGCGAAAATGCGACGCACAGTTTTGGCGAAAACAACAATATCGACGCCATGGAATTTCGACGTTTTCATCGAACACTCGCTGTCGATCCTGAAATCCTACATTACCATTTATATTGAGTTTCACAATGCGCAACAATTTCCACAATATTTCACCGAATGTTCGCTGAATCAGCGATTTGACATAGATGAACGTGCTCTCGTAACGTGTTATAGCGTTATAACTACTCTCGACGAGCCAGCGAAACTAGGTTAATATGTATACTTCGAGTTTTCCTCGCTTTAGCCTAATCGTACAATTTTACCGTGGTGTTTTGTCGATTTCTACGCTTCTAAATTCGTCGTTTTATCGCGATACATATCAACATGGGATTACATTTGGTGGAAGAAATATCCCTGAGTTTTCTGTGTTCAACGAAAAATAGAGAAAAAGAAATATCATTGTCATTAAACATCAAAAACGGCAGAAAAACGTCGAATTCATAGCTCACTGTCTCGTCTGCGGATGTGTATAAGCTTTGGTCGAGAGGATTTAAAAAGGATCATGGATCAAACAGGGATAATCTTTCGACAATAGGAGGATCCTCGAATTCGAGAATCCAAGGCACGCGACCAATACACGCGTTTGTGATTTAATGCCTCGAGGCTAATTCCGAGTCGCTGAGATTCCAGTACCGAGAACTCACGCCGGACGGCGATAAAGCAGGCTACTTAATCCGCCAAGGTACATGAGATTTATGGGTCAAGGATCGGTGAAATCGCTCCGTTGCGACTGGAATATCCTTAAGCTTAATCGGACGTGCGCACCTAGTCCTTAGACTATCACGAATCTAAAGATCGAAATATAACTTCGATCGTTTCTCGTTGCTTGCTACAGGAAGATTTGTGCCCGTGGTTATTCTATTTCGAATAAGAATCGTTTAAAAGAAATAGATACTTCCTAGCGATTCATTTTTTATTTGTAAACTGTTTTAAAAAACGATCGATTTATCGTAATAATCCTTTCGAGTCTTGAAACGTCTATGGGTCTTGTTGTAAAGATTTCTTCATGTGTTAAATTGTTAGTCTATAAATCTCATCGTAAAGATATTTCCAAACTTCAATAGTTGTTCCACTAATTTTATCGTACAGATTTGCTCGACTTTTGTAGTACCAGGCGTCTAAGTCTCGAAATACAATATTACTGTATTTATTCTATTATGAAAATTCCTTGAGAATTTGAAATTGTTACTCTATAGACCTTTGAGAGTACCATTTCTCAAAGTCATGGCAACAGGCTAAAGAATTTTCATTTAGATCGAGTGCTAACCCTTTCCGGCGGCCAGATCAAACGAAAGGCAATTCCTGCGAGAGAAAAATCCCAGCCAGAGCGGCACACTTTTATCCCGTGGAAGATGTATTACTTAAAATCCTGGTGGTCGAACGATTCCGTGGATCGATAAGTTCGAAGTCTATGGCGAATCTCCTGCTGGAAATCCTCGAGGCGACACACGTCCGACCGGCGCGGCGAGGCCACGTCGTAAGAGGGAGAGCCCTCGGACACATCCACTTTTCTTCTGCATTTTTGCCAGCTGACAACCGTTTCCTCTCCCACAGGAGAGCCATCGCAACTCACTCTCTCTCTCTCTCTCTCTTTCTCGCTTAAAATCTATAGGTAGCCGCCGAGGCGACGCGACAGAAAGGAGGCCGTGTCGACCGGTGATGGATGGACGGCCGAGCGCCAAAAGCAGCGCGTTGCCTGTGAAAACTTCAAGAATTGTTGAGATAGAAAGGCAAGAAGAGACGGTAGCGGGCTGGAAAAATGTAAGCAGCCACTTCAAATGACGGAAGACGCTTCTTGCCAACGACACCTTGTTTAGGATATCAATTTTCGCTTATCTACTTCCTCTTCTTATTCAACTTATGTTCTTTCTTAAGTACATTTAGCAGGGTATCTTATATCTTCTTGCTCGTGTTCTCTGTTAGGAATAGCCAAGGTATGTCACGACTTTAACGAGGTTTATGATATTGACATTGTTGTTTTTCAGATGAAGATCTTCGATATTTCTTTTATATTATTTCTACTTACATTTATTCCCAAAAGAATACCTAATATGAATTGGAAAATTTACTTTCCACTGGAGACCTTTCCTAAACCGATATCTGTATCTTGTACACGTTTATCATAAAGTGACTCTTAACGCAATACAAAGGAACACGACGCGTTTACAGCACGGCACAGCGAAATCAACAGAATAAATAGACGTACCTTGCGTACAATTTACTTGGCAGAATCTTCCAAAAATCGACAAACATCGAGGGTCTGGAAGGGTCTGGCGAAGAATATAAGCATCGTCGGTCACATCTCTAGAACCTTCTGGCAGTTCGAGTTCACCTAGAAAAAAGATGAAGAAAATGTTAGAGGCGAGGGGAGAGTAGAAACGAAGAAGAGTGGAATCCGTGGGATAAGTTGGGCGGAGCTGGTCGTATATAGAGAGAGGAAAAAATGCGAGTGTCGCGGTGGTTCGAGCGGGCGTACGGTGCGGCGTGTCCATTATTTACGCGGGTCGCAGCCGGCTGGAATTGTCATTGTCTGAAAATGTGTTTACACCGGGTTGAAATACGGCCGGGATTCGGTCCAGCGACGGCCGCCTTCATTTTTCCAGCGTTTGTCTCCGGGAGAAGCGTCAACCGTTCCGGGAAAAGAACCAAGGGAAATTCCTTCGTTCCTTCACCAGTGTTTTGACTCCGTGCCCCTTCCTCCTTCATTCTTTCGCCACGTTAAGACGGCTTTGGATTCGCGAGGCCCGTTTTTCATCGCGTGTCTTCCGCTTTAACGTGGACTACCCTTGCGCCCGTTTCTACTTGAATGAACGACCGTGAATCGTCAACACGAGCAATTTACCGCGTAAACAGATGTATTCCCCCTCTCTCAGCTTGAAATGTTGAAACGCAGTCTGCCGGTTCTCGGTTCTCTCGTCTTTGAGAAAAGCCGGCGAATCCTGAAAAACATTTGGAGAATTAGAAAAAATTGAAAAGATATTTTTACTTTAGAGAGGGGAAATATGATACAAGGACATTGGGAAAAGAAACTGTAGCAATGAAAAGAATACACAGAGGTCCTAGAAATTACTGATGACAAAAAGGAATGGTAAAGGAAATTTCAGTAATTAGAAACAGCAGCGATAAGAGAAACGTAAAGGTGTCGGGAAATGAGATCAGTAAAAGAAAAAGAAAAAGAAAAAGGTGTAGGCATTGGGAGACGATACTTGATTTCATATACCGCAGGCTAAGGAAACATAGATATGTATGATGTGCAGCACTTTTAGCGTAATTTCTACACTTTTTACGATATTCAAAGAAAAGAAGAGCAAGTTGTTATAAATATTCGAGTCTGTTAATAAACGAGTAGATTTCAGATAATTACGATGTAAATAAGCGAATAAAAAATTTGCAATCACTGTATCGTGGTAAATATTATTAAAAGTATTCTTTAAATTTCTGAAAGATAATTACTCTGGCAATTTTAATACTGATTGCTACAGTATGTATCTAACTACGGTACACAGATTAAAGGACCATTTAAAATATCTCGCAAAATCTCTGATTACAGCATTAAATTAATTATTATAAAATAAATGGAGAATAAAACAGTAAACAAATGAATCATTAATGGAGAGAGAAAAATGTCAATGCCATATGAGTAAAATCCTGATTGTTACTTTATAGGGCGTACCTTTAGTAGAACAGCAATTGACAGGTAATTAACATGCAGCAGAATATGAAAGAGTAAAAAGTTTATAAAACATCAAAGAAATGTAACGTTACAGCAAAATACTCCAAACAAATATAAATATTTTAATTTGCATGGTGCACGGTGAAAATTTTAGAGAAATCATTTTCTCCAGCTTACAGTACACAAAGTTGGAATATTCGAAGCGAACGTACATCAAGGGAAGGTGATTTTAACGACGTAGCCGAAGTATTGAGAAAATACGTCGCTGTCGTGGTCTCGTGAAAGAATTATGGAGAATGGGAATCGCGGCGTGAAAATAAGTAATATATTTTAGCGTTTCGCGCGAGGAATAATCGGCTGTCGGCCGTCTCGAGGAGAAAGGAAAACCGCGGGATACATGGAGCGCCGTCGTCAGCGCAGATACGGGTGATTAATGAATCGAAAAAATGCTTTTAGCATCGCTACCGACTAAGAAGCGTCTATACGTGCCGCTAAAAAATGTCCAGACGTTATTTCCACCGAATACCGCGAGGCTTTCCGAAATTTATTCGCCAAGTTAAACGCAGCGATAAATCACGTTATTCAACGTTACCGCGTTGCGATTGTTACGCTTGAAATTGCAAAACAGGATGTGTTCTATCCTATCGCTACTAATCCCACCGTTTTAATCATCGTTCATAAACCAAAGCAATTCGTAAACTCTTTAATATCCGATTTATCCTAATCCTTGCAGGAAAATTGGAAATTTGAAGTAGAGTTAGGAGATTGGGGAAATTGCGTACGAATTGTTCGTTTGTTTGTTTCGTGATATTTAAACAAGCTTATGTATTATGATAAGTATTACAGCAAGCTTTTTGGTCGTTAATGGATTAAGCAAGAAAAGCCTCAGATATTAAAATGGAGATAGAAATATAAAGAGATTTACAAAAGCGTCTTGTTAAACAAATTTGTTATAATTTAACGTGGCTTACTATGAGATAGGAACAAAGCATTTACGAATTTCTCGAAACTCTGTAGATTTTTTGTTAACTCGTATTTGAGAGCGAAAAAAAGTCACGACTCATTCTGCCAACAAAGAGAGCTTTGAATATTACACTCGCTTTTTAGTTACTCTCAGTTTTATCCCATTCCCTGGCTTATTTACGCTTTGTTTATTGCCTCTTTTTTGCCGATGAACAATTTACAATTACTCCTAGTAGACATTTTTTTACAACTAGTAGAAATTACAACTAGAGTTACAACTAGTAGAAATTTTTCAGAACACAGTTTCTTGTGATACACGGGCATCTTACTATTAATCCATTATTGTCGAATTCTGTATGCTCGTCCAACATCGGAACTTCGACAAGCTCCTTGGGGAGGTCTCGTTGTGCTGGACGCTCCAAGTGTGATATAATCCATGTTGAAGCGTCTCCTCAAGGACGAGGCATCGATCTAGGTTCTCTCGGGTTATGCACCGTCTACGAAAGCCCCGGGAGAAAAAGGCGCTAGGGAACGAAACTAAAAGGGACAGAAATTCTCGCGTGACTTGTTGGTCACAATACCGGCTCGTGATGGAGTTGCAAGAGCAGAAACTTACCTTTTCGACTTCCTGGGGATTCCCGTTACGCTTTCTCTGCTTCTGCAACCATCGTTCGTATTCGAAAATCATTTTATCTTTGATCTTCGAATCAACGATGATCGGTGACAGTTGATTAAATTTAAGCAAAGGAATATCAGGCAGATAAGAATATCGGCATTATTTCCAGTACATAGCGATTCAAAGTCTTCGGTGTCCATAAAAGAGTAGAATAGATTTCAGGAAGAAAGCCGAGGCACCGAGAATTCCATCGTTCCAGTTTTCTTCTTTCGACGAAATACGTTTGCTTACATGCACGCTCCGCCTCTTCAAATATGATATCTCGAGGATATGATATCTGGTTCGTCGACGAGCCTTCGCGAGCAATTTGCCAACGAGCAACGGGGAATTTCCGAGCGAGAAGAGAGACTTTTGCCGGTTCCAGTCTGTCGCGCTTGGTTCAATTAGGAAAAATGCCGTAGACGGTCGACGGAGTTAAAGGTTCGCCAGGCAAGACCTTCCGACGGAATTCTTCCTCTTCCTGCATATTGCTCTCGCTGCGAATCACAAAAGGCCGAGAAATACAATAAACTTCTCTTCAACAGGGACATCTGGCAAATAGGAAACGAGCTATAACCGAACGAAGTTACACGTCAAAGCAGGCAAAGTTGAATGAAGTTTCATATATCTCAGTCTTGTCTACGTACCGCTTCCCGTAGGCAATTACGCGTTGCCAGTTCGCTTCCTCTCCAAGCTATCTACTAATTTACAAGCAACAAATCACGGTTCTTCAACGTCATCTTGTTTTGTTATTCGAATGCAACGTATCAAAGTTACAGGATCGCCATCCAATTTCTCGACTTTTTCTAGTCGCTGCGAAAAAGATAACGAGACTCTTCGAGTATTGTTTCAACGACTAAGCAGACGACTCGAGAAAATTGCTGTCCACTTATATTGACAAAAACTTAACGTTCTACGGAACAGTCAGGTGTCTACGGTCTAAATTCTAGGACACTGGAAAACATTGTCTGGCTGGAGACAGGTCGTTCTGGAAAGGAACGAATTATGTCAGTAACGTCCTGCATTGCGTTGGTAGTGTCGTCATCTGGCGTGTAATTATCCTGTGTCCGTTTAAATTAGGTGTTCGTTCGTTCTAACTGACGTTTTCGTGCGATACTCTTGCAAGAGAATGCGCGAGTGTTTCGCTTTACTTTGTTATATCTGTCTGTTCCTTTAACTTATCGTATATCGGTGACTCGGTCGTTGAATCATTCGATAGCAGTAGTTGAACACTCGCGATGATTCGTTTAAATTGAAACAATTCAATTTCCAAATTGCATTAAAGAATAAATTTCATTGGAGAAAACGAGTCGTAGAATAAACTTACTAAAGCAATATTTCTCGACCTATTTTCAGTCATATGTTTATAATCATACTTCTTTGATTCAGAAAAGCCAAATGACTTGTGACTTCTTTTGCTATGTAAAAATACAATTTTAGTAAAATATGTTACTTTACTTTTACATAATACGACAACGCAATCATATCGAAACGAATAAATATCAAAAAGAAATCAATTCCAAGGGGATTACGACGCACAGATTGAGAACCTTGAGTCTAAGACATAAAACTGTCATTGGTTCTATGTCAAATAAGAAATGCCAAGTAAGATATTCCACGCCTGTCAATTTATCGAAAAATTAAATAATAATTTTATCGCAGAAATCAGTTAGTTACCGTTAAATTATCGAGGAAAGTTTTATAGTTTTTAAAATACGCCGGTTTTAAATGTTCGAACTTAAAACCATTAGAATTCTAACCATAGAAAGTCGACGATTATCATGAAATTGACTTGATCTTAGAGAAAACTTGAGATTAAGGCCTTCCTGTCGAGCTTTCGGCGATATATCAAGTCTTTTCATATGCAAACACTATCGTCGACTTTGCTCGAGTACTATCGGCTAGTGAGTTATTGATCACAGATATCTATACCCGTGTCGAGTACTTCGGACAGATTTCAAGATTTAAAAGTCGACGAAATATTCGATTCCGTTTTTAATTCCAATTTTTCCCAAGTTGCGCCATGTAAAAAGCGAATGACAGAACGATTTTTCGAAATTGACACTTTTCAGTACAAAGGCCCGAGCAGAAAGGTTTCGCCATTTATTTTCAATTTATAGCTTTTTTGTTCCACGACGAAACATCTCCCTTTTTCCGGTTTGGCTATTTCTGCTTCGCCAAGCGTTTCAGAATTTTATATTTCGACAGAGAAAACTATAATTTGTTTGAATCGACGGTATCAGTAACAAAATCTCCGTTGTCCGTTCTATTTTCATCTTCGCATACAAAGATTCCAAAAATTACGCCACTTTATTGATCTTTCAGCTACGATCGTCAAATTCGAAACGTAATAATTTGGACGAAAATTGAAAAAAGGCGGCGAGAATCTTATGAGAAAACTTCTCACATTTCGAATGGTATAATGGGAAGCTATTCTACTAGCCGCAGGAGTGTAGCTTGTAAAATAATACAGTGCCGCAAGAAAGTTAGTTTCTTAAGGAGTTTCGTAACGAACGAGGCCAGATAGTATTTCAGGCGTAATTTTGGATAGAGACGCTAGCTTTTTAATTATTACATCAGAATTTGTTGGTACCCCGGGCAATGGTGGTTGATAGTCGAACTCCGTCGACTTGGCCCGTACTGATCTGCAGGCTAACCTCGTTTAGAAACTCGCCTCGACATTTTATACGTACCTTCTAGCCAGCAAAGTATAACGAGATTACGATATCCAATTACTTCAGCAGCGACGTTGGTAGCTACAAAATTTCACGTCCTCCGTCCTGCTGGACGGGAGGAGACGACGATACAGGTTGGTGAAATTGAAAAATTACACGGCCACCGTCCGGAGAACGTCCCGGACACGGGGAGAAAAATGTTGCCTCGGAGAAGTATAAATCGTGTAAAAATCGCAGGTTATCTGACCTAGTTGTCCGTGCTGCTTTCTTTACAGGATAAAACAGATTCAACGACCCACTACTCTGCCAAACGACGGCAAAACAACTTGCACAATTGGCATTTCCTCAAAGCAATCTGTCAGTCTCGTTACCACAAACGTCCATGTCCAATCTTCCAGACATTTATCGTCTAACCATTCGCGTTACTCGCTTTCGTAACGAAAATTGCTAGATCGTTCGATTTAGAGATATCCACCATCGGGTATTGTCCAAAGAAATAGCACTGACTATCACGATATACACTCCCGCCCATAAGTATTACGATATCTGTTGTATTCATACGAAGCACGGCGATTAATCTAGATTATCAAGATTCGAGCAATTATAAAATCTTTAACGTATCGTTAGCACTAATTATATCGGTAACTTTTCAAACAAAACTGAACATTTTTAAACGTTTTGATCATCATTGAACGATGCTGCAGGTCCTCGTAAATATCCCGATATAATACACGAAGATTGCAGGAGAAAAATATCATAATTGAAATTTCATTGATTTTTTGATTTTGAAGAATCGATATTTTTTATGTGAAACAGTTTTCAAGAAACCCCAAGTAAACAAATTTAATGAAAATATGTTCTTAATAACATGTCGTTGATCGACAGGCTACTGGATTTCAAACTTCCTCTCCCGTGAAAAATGAAAAATATCGCTTATCGCGTCTTCTTCCTATGTTTTCTACTTATGAACAGGGGTGTACCGACAGAATTTACTGTTGTCGGGTACACGCTAAGAACGCGAGTAGAGACGCGAGAGGCTGACGAACGCGGGTCGTTGCAGAAACGTTTCTTTTATAAGGAAACGTCGAGATGTACCGCTAGAATGTTTTTGCGCGATCACGCTGATAATATACACGCGGTAGTAGTCACCGATTAATCACTGGATGACACGTGCTGTCGTCGACGATCGTGTTCGGCCCGATATGGAAGGCTGAATTTACGTCGGAGGCTTGTGCCGACAGAGGGAACGAGTCCGGTAGGAATCCCGTTGGAATGGTGTTCCAAAGAAGGCGAGGCGGCGAAAGTGAAGGGGAAAAAGGCAGACGGACACGGCGCGCCTCTATTGGCCGGTCTGTGCTATTTGTGCCAACGGGTCGTTCGGTTCGTGGAACAATGCGATGAATCACCGGGACCTGCGTGCTATCGATTTCGCTGCTCGTTTTTTCGACATTTTTTCGAATCCAACTTTACCATGTGTTCCTTTGGTACGCTCTATCGCTGGACGATTGAAAAGGAATTTTTCGAGCTGGTGTCTTTCATTGAACCGTGGACACCTCATCGATACTTAATCGAAGGAATTCAGGAGCGGACTTCTCTGCCACTATCGATAACGACCGCAACAAAGACGAAGTGAAAAGGGTTGCTAAGAGAGAAAGGCTCGTATAGAGGGAAGCGTGAAACGAAATGAACGCGCGACAAAAGAACTTCTGCTTCAAGTCACAGAAGAGTCAACGACGTGTACACGTTGGTCTCCGAGTAAATTCAAGTTTAAAGTTGGCCGAAACGCGTGGGAAACGGAAAGGGAAGAGCAGCCTGGAGTTAAGGAGCGGGCTTGAGTTTCATGCGAGTTCGACCACGATGGGCCACATTTTTCTAACTTAATTATCGGAACGAGCACGTCGCAAGGGACGAGCAAGTTTGCTCTATCAAGCGAGCGTTGAAAAGTTTTCGGTTCGGTTCCCGGTTTTCCTCCAATCTCTCCCTACACCTTGTTCTCTTCTTTTGTCCATCTTCGTCGATTCTCTTCGCCATTAGTTGAAACCTCGTTTCGAATTAACGCGGCATCTTGAGGCAGGAAACTCGAAAAGATAACGTGACGTGATGTTTGCCCTTTCTGTTCCATCAAGTCTTTGCTGTTTTTACGCTAGGGAGATTGGTTCTAATGTTCTGGACCAATGTCACGTTGGTAGCTTGTTCAAGAGTTAGGGTACTTCCGTCCCTTCGATAAAGTTCCTCCAGCCTTTTATTTTCCAACTGACCTGTAATTGGTCCGATGTAATTGTAGTTTCGAAAGTTGGCAACATGAAAGAAGCGCGATCGCATATGTTCCCAAGGAAAAAGCAATCTTGGAACAAGATCTTTACCGAGACAAGTCGTGTTCTGCAAGAAACTCGTCTAACGCGTTTACAATTTTCACTACTTACAATGCTGTACGGTAACAAATAACCTTCTCTAAATTCTACAATTTCACAGATGTATTTGATAAATAGAATAGTTTTAAAAGAAAAATCTACCTGTAATCCATAACTTCCAATTTGTCAGTTCACTAGTACTACTAACAGGTATTTGTAATTGTGCAAAAGGAACCAAGTAGTAAATATCGCTTCTAATTATTAATTCATCGTTACACTTTCTTTTTAAATCTTATTACGAATGTATCACAAGCGCCCGGCTACTTATCTACTATATCCATGTCAACTTTTCAATTCGATATAAAATAAAATAATTTGTTACTCCACGTTAAACCAGCTCAGCCACATTGTATTCAAACGAGGATTCATTCGATATTCCATAAACGACAAATCCGTCCTCTGATCCCCTCGATTACGCACTCAAAGGCGCGAGACGCGTCTGAAGCTTGCAAATTGCCAGCGGGTCCCTTGTAAACGCGTTCGAGCTAATACTCGTCTCCGTCGCGAATCGTTTCATGTGAACACGCCCCGTCAGATCGAGTTTGTTCGCAGGTAGAACGCGTCATCTCTGCCGGCTGATGCAGGCTCCAACTTTCACCCCCATTCGAGCAGGATGACGAGGGTTCGTTCTGCGGGGAATATCTTGCGGAAGATACACAGTTGCCTTTCACGTGTCGTAGTCGAAACGGATCTCCAAGTATAAATTCAGCGAAGCGATCGCGACCAACCGACCCGCTGACGTATTGTATAATCGAAATCGAGATTTTATACGCGACTCGAGCTTACCCTCGGACGAGAATTCTCGTCACGGGGGATGGTGAGGAGTTTCGGTGCCGAGGTATGATTTGGGGGATGTCTGATGTTTGATAAATTTATTTCGATTCGTCGTCGAGGAGGCCTAGAATGGCCCTTGCGATTTGAAAACGAGTGGGGAATTTCAGCTTTCGGAAAACTGCTCTTGACCTGCTACGATTTACGAGCTCCATCAAGCGGTTTATTCTCTTCTTTTCTTATTTCTTTTCCAGTTACTTGAGATGCGCTTTCTTGCACATTTTCGTCTTACAAACATTGCTCTGCTATTTAATTCACATAAGGTGGGACTTCGCATAAGGTTTATACGAGTTTCATTTATACGAACCAAATCCTAGTTAGCGCACAATTAAACCAACTCTTGACGATCAGATCCACTCAACTATATTACGTGAAGTACTCCTGTGAGTGTAACTTCATAAAATCGATTTTAATTGTGATTCATACATATATAATATTCAAAAGAATTGATGTATTATTTATTGATGTATGATATATATACATATAAACAATTTGTCCAGCTATAAGTTCATACAAACGGCGTTCTATATATCTTCGATACTCTAAATTATTTATTTGCAAACGTTACTTTAACGTTATTTGGAAACGTCGGAGTATTTTTCACCGAACGACCTCCTTTTCTACCACCGGTTAGAAGTACAAACCTGGCAGGAGCTTGATCGACGTAAGAGGCAACAAGAAAGAACGAGGTATCGGATTAACCGCCGGATTCTGCGGAGAGATTACCCCGTCAAGTCAGACAGTGGGAAGAAGGTTAAGATTAGCACGTAATCGATTCCCTAAGCAGGAAACAGAAATCGATCCTCCCCTCCGGATTCGTTTTCCCCAAACTGTTAAAAATCATCGTCGGGGGAAAATCCAACAGAAAGATAGAATAATTTTCAGAAATTTCTGTTAAACGATCCAAGAAGAATGGAAGCTGGAGCAATAACCCGCCACGGGAACGCCTTCCAGCGTCGTAAAACGCTTCAATCAGGCTATGATATTTCCGATTCATCGTGAAACTGGCTGTACTGCTCTTGGGTTTCGTTGGGCCACGATCATACCGTAGCCGGAGGACAATAAGAAGGGACCGGTCGAAAATTTATTCCCGGCGAATTCTAGTGTCGTAAAGTCGAACGGACGTCGCGGAGCTCCCGACCATAAATACAAACATGAATAAATGCATCAAACTCGCTCCCGCTTCTCCGATCGGTCCTCCCGCTTGTCGAGCAGCGAGACCGAGATGGGGCTGGCATTAAAATTCAAATATAATCCCGCTGAAAGCGAAACGCGCACGACCGCGAACTCGCGATCATGCAACAGGATCGGCTCTTGTTGAAAATAAGATCAACAGGAGTCGTTACCTTGAAGAGGAATAAGGGATGAAGAATTGTACCGTCCAGAGTGTAATTTAAGTAGTAGTTTCATTCTACGAGCACTTCTTTAGTGTATAAAAAAGTCAATGATATTTACGTCGGTGACATTATGGTTTTAGTGGTCGAGCTTGTTACACGGACATCGGCTATGCCCTCCGGTTGACTTAAGTAGTTTTTGGCCGATACGCGCTTCGACTGCGCTCCAGCGGAAGATTCATAGTTCTGTTTTTATATCGTCGATCAACGCCAAAGAACCGTGTCTTTCTATTTCTCGTTTCTACTACTTTTCTAATGTTCTACACCGTACAAACACAAGTCATAACAGAAATTTAATGGTGTTTTTCATTGTATGTGTCCGATTCAACAGAGTTCAATGGTTGCTGTGGCTGATCTATGTTACGGATAGTGGTCTTTAGAAAGAAGATTCCGGTGAACAGAAACAGTATCGAGATCTGTGTCGGCAACTCAATTCGCGACGTTCTCCAATTTCCACGTCTGTGGCGGTAAATCTTTCGCCTCTTCCTTCTCGAGGCCGATTTAACGATTCGATGGTACAAATACGGAATTTATGGCGTTCAAGGCTGGCGAATGGACGATCTTTAAGAGGATCCAACACAGAAAGGTAAATCACGGTGAACGTTCTTTCGAATGTTTCTCCCTGTATCGCGGCGATAAGAAGTTTCATAGCGACTCCTCCTTTTGTTCGGCTGGAATCGATGAACTTGTCAGGTTTGTGTGTATAACTCATTCACTTTTCCACCTTTGGAAAGCCAATTTTGCTCGATCGTCCCGCGGGAGAAGCCCGCTGCCCCGAGATATCTCGCCGATGTAGGCCGAGAAGATTCGTAAGAGTAGAAAAGAGGATGAAGATAAAAGAACAGTTCTTCTCCCGGCTTTGTTATTTCGATATAAACATCAGTTGCTTTCCGGCGAAAGACCAGTGGCTTTTATGAGTCAGACCGATTACAAGATGTCGAAGGAGGCTGAGTTTCTCGAATCTTAAATGGATTGTCCGTGTTAATGTGGTTCGATGTTAACTTTAAATGAAATTTTGTTTAACGTCTACGAGTGTGTTGAGTCCTTCGAAAAGTTCGCAGCGTTTTCACGATGAATTTTTATCAAATAACGAAATGGATAAGATACTGAGGAGAATCGAGGAAAAACATTCAAAATTCATTAACGAAACAGGCTCATTTTCATGCAGTGAGACAATTTTGAACTTTATCAAAGTTTAGCTAGAATTTTTATGGCAAGAAGAAACCGTTATTATTGAATTAAAATTCTAAATCCACTTACTATGTCCACGTCAAATAATGAAAATTAACAAATGACTTTGTAAGGCTAACTTGTTGAAGAAATGCTCGTTGGGCTGCTTAGGCGAATCCTATACACGATACTACTACAGACGTATTTGCAATTCAGGAGCAAGTTATCGATTATTAGTTCAAAATTACTAGCTTGCAAACTACCCATTGATCTCTCCGATCCAACCGATTCTCTTGCGAATGTTGCTCGTTATTCCGCCCAAGGATCACCGGTAGCTTTGTACGAGCTTCACCGCCATCGTTGCCAATCTTCTCAACGTCGGGACGTCGCTTTTCTAGATTTCCACGATCGTTTTAATTCGAAACGTTTCCAAGATGCTGCACGGCTGTTCGCATTTTTAGTATCTTACCGTATGGAGAAAGGAAACGTTTCCTTATCTTCGATACGAAGATATACCGAGAGAAGGCGACGGATTGTATCTGAAAATCCCGAGCATCTATTCGAACAGATTGTCGGAAACGTCGAGCGTAACATGAAGGATGTTTCCACCAGGTGTACCTGTAAATGTATTCGTTCAAGATACAGGTAAATGAAGTGACGTGAAACTGACGTAGCTGGTAGATACAATTGATTACGTCGCTTTGTCCCTCGAGGGACTTGCGTTTATTTGGCAATAGAACGCGTACATGCTTAAGAGCTATAGACCTATTTTTTAAAAGCCAAGAATGTGTCACGATCCAAGAGAATCCGTACAAAGCTTCGCAACATCGTTTTCACCAGGATCGTTTGCTCTCGTTTCCTGAATACTCCGGCAGAAATTTATCAAATCCTTTCTATGTGGCAGCGCGTACAGGCGGATCGATTTGGTCGATCCGACAATGAGCGGAAACAATCGCAGGAAAAATTCGACAACAAGCCCGATCGCCAATCGGATCTGGGTTAATCCGTATATAATTTAAACTGTCAAAGGGAGAAAAGGCCCGTGACAAGGCGATCGATTGCCATCGGATCCATTCATCATCCCGTGCGATACACACGTCGGTCGCATTTCCTCCAATTAGTCGGGCCGTTGTTCGACGATGTTGCTTCCAGCGATCGCGAGTGCAACTTGATTAGAAAACAATGAAAAGAAGACGGAAGAGTAGACGAGAAAAGTAGGAGAGAATCCGGTTAGGTACGTTGGAAGGATGCGACGCGAGGTCTAAGTGGAGGACGCTGATCCTCCGGAGACGGTTCTTGGACTATCAGATATTGGAAAGTCTTTAGGATTAGAGGCAATCACGAAGGCTGTTACCAAGTTGTCGGAGTGACTTAACTTTCGGACAAGGGAAGGTCTCTTGATGCGTTTTCGATCGTTCATCGGCGGCCACGTGACGGCAATTCCATAATAATACGTCAACCTGGGCTAATACCGACGATGAAACGACTCTTCGATTTTACGGGCACCCCGCTCTCGAGGACGATTAATTTTCCAGCGTGGAATAGCCGTGTCTAGCGAACTACGCGGTTCCAATCGGAGGAAAGGCCACGTCGAATTTTGCCGCCGGGCGAAACTCTCCTTGCAAGTAGGTACGAGGAGATTTCAACGCGTAGATGGTTTTGACGTGCGAGTTTTACGCCTTGTGCGAAGATATTCCCGGAAATGCGGTAGATCAGGATTTCGGGAATATAAATGGAAGAACGTCAGGAAATCGAATTCGAGCGGATATCGTTACGTATTGTAGGAATGGCTCGGTGGAGATAAGACGTCTGACGGACCTACTTCTTTTTCTCCTATGATGGTACTCAAAGCACCAAGATTATGGACCTATAAAACTTTCGAATCAATCAGACAACCACGTCCCAAGAATTCACTGGTAATCCAATGACGTTCTGAACGACCGACGACGTTCTCGATATGCGTCAGCTTTTGGGGAGCAAAACGAGGAAAAAAAAATCTAGGTCGCGGAGAAATTTCGTGGAACAAGGAAGAGCCGCGAGCATGTAACTCCAGCAGACAGAGGCCCGATTCATGGAGACGAACTTTTTTAACAGACGGCGTATCCGGAATGCGATAAACAATGAGGACGCGCTGCCTCCGATGCAACGGGCGAAATTTGAACGCGACTTGCCGCCGCGAAATCCGCTCGTAACTTTATCTTTCGTATTCCACCGCGACCAATGGTGTGCATCGCACTACCGCTTCCTATGTTAGCTCCAACACGGCGCACAGCTGCGCAGGAATTCTGAAGACATAAAAGTCACTGGATTGTGAAAAAATTATGCACTCTCCGGGCGTATTCTGTCACAAAATATGTTCGAACTACTGCTTCCGTTTTCTTCCCCTTGTTTTTCGTGTTACTGATATTCCTCTACGTCTTAGCTTTTCCGAAATCTATTTTTCTATCGTTGAAAATTGTCAAAAATTAACGTGCGCTATATTCCGTACAAAGTATTCTAAACGTCTCGTTTATCTGATTTTTTAAAAACATATAAAGTTGATCGTTTGAAATGCTGTCGTTTCTAGAATCATTAAAATTTTTGAAAAATATCAGACAACGGAAGACGTTTTAGATATTAGATTAGGAAAACAAAATTTTATTTTAACCGTTCCATCTCTCGCCGGGAGAGGTGGCGAGCTATTGATGTTCTAGTAGAAGAGTTTTCCGATATAGCAAATAACTCCTCTATTTCATAACATTTTTCCATTTCTCCATTAAAAAAATTGGAAGGTTCAATCTGAAAGGTACATTAACGTCGTCCGATGAAATCTGAACCTTTCAATCTGTAATTACTTAAAAAAAAAAAAAAAAAAACAAGCTATCCAATCTTTACCGATTTCTAAACTTTAGGATCCTAAGAGATATTAAATAGACGATTACGCTATTCGATATGTCATATCGTTTCAGCAATTCCATTGCCGCAAAGCATCAAGGAAAACGGTTCCTATATTTATTGAAACACGATGGAGATATTTACAAGACACGGCGTGGCGTAAAAGGGAAATCTAGCGGCTGGCGCGATGCAACGTGGCGCACCCTTTGTAAAATTTTTCGCATTCCGACCCTCTGCGGACCATTACAAAATGGCTCGCGGAGAACGTGCAGAACATAATACGGCGCCGTCGTCGTTTTCGTCGCGGAGGCACGTTCGTGCAACGAAATTTCTCGCTCCGTCAAGAATCAGTGTTGTTTCGGTAGAAAATAGAGGAGCGCGGTTCTTCGAGTATTGTGACGTCCAAACCTGGCAAACGACGTGGAACCGGAGCCTGCCAAAACACGATTAGCTGGGGTCGCTACTTTTGTCCTATTTTTGTTCTAATGTGACGATATAATTCGCGACGTGTCGATGGTAATAATCGACGCGATCGGCGGAGGCCGAGTTCGAATTAAACTCAAATTCGTTTTGTTCTCCTTTCGTAGAAATTTCTGTTTCCTTTTCCCGCGGTGAAATTGCATTTCCGATTTTCAATTGACTCACGATCCACTTTTCACGATGACTTTGTGGAACGATAACGCGGAATAAGCACGAAGTGCACGGTTCACTTGAGACACGATATGCAGAAGAAATGAACGATTCAATAAGGAAATAATGGAAAATCCAGTGGCGTAATAACAACGTTCGAAAGAGAGGCAGGGCAATAGCAATAAATTGGAAAAATTACTGGCACCGGCGGAAGGGGAATTTATAGCCGGCCTGATTGAAACTTATCTAACGCGCCATCGAAACGGATGTAACAAATTTCTACGAAATGGCGGTCCACGTCGTTGCCGCTGTTCCGGTAAAACTAAATCACGACGGAAGATAAAACCACCGTGTATGGTTAAACAATTAGAGAAAACTCCTGTGACCATCTATGTCCCTTTGCACCGTTTCGAATGCAGAGAGAAAATCTTTAACTGAATTTTACCTCATACAGAAAAAATACAAAGAAATTGCAATGTCGATATCAAAGGTACTGTAACACGTATAAAGCCGTCTACTAAAGGCTTTACAAATATAACTTTTTTCGCACAGCCAAAATTGTATTTATTAAACGCCCTTGTTAAATTCACGTAAAATACTCGGGATATAAGCCAAGACCTCAAACTAATAATCGGTATCGATATTGGAAATATTTACAACGTAAACAGATAATGTCAATCGTGCAATTCGATTACTGTTTGTCGAAATGTTACAATACATTTTACTTACGTCGTAACTAATATCGTAATACTCGAGAACACAATAAAATTACTAATGCAATGTTGGCAATATATCTCTATAGACGAACGTTACGATGTGGCAACAAGTAATATCCAAATGTTCGCTAGCTTTTCTTTAATTAATTAGGAAGATAAGCACGACATATTGTGTTCATCGTGGAACACAATATCGTATCAGTTACCCTTACGATATCTGCGATACAAGTTTCGAAACATGGACATTCAGTTTGCTCTGGAAAAGAATTCACCGTAGTAGAGAAAAGTGCAGCCAACTTTCCAATCGCCGTAACAATAACGAGCATTATGGGAACGGAGGATCCGATTGCCTGCTGGCACCCGGTAATTCAAACGAAAGAGGCCGCAATCTGATTCCGTGGCGGCACGGCCGAAATTAGTTGCAGAGAATGGCCGGGGGCGGGCGGGCAGAAGCCCGTGGAACGGGAAGAAGGAAAAGAGAAATATTAAAAGGGAGTCGCAGGAGGCATTGTTCCGGTTGTGACTCGCGGTGAAACGCGAATATAGAACGGGGACAGGAGCCAATAGATTTTTATCCGGCGTATGTAGGCCGCGTCGGTTTCACTGATAAAATTATTTCTACCAGAAGAAAGAGCTGGATCTCTCAGGGAACCGCTCCGGGCGTCTTTTAGACACCTTTGGGAATGCTTTTGGAAACGCCCCTCTGAAATCTTGCACGAAAAATAATTAGATTGTTGACTATTTTCACAAAAAAACATCGTACAAGCTCAAGGAAAGACGCAAGTGTACCGTAATTAGACGTGGATGGAACTTTCGGGGCTAGAAAGTACCATTTTCGAAATTCTCTCTTGGAAGGAAGAAACGAGGAACTATCGAGTATATTTCACCTACGAATCTCTCGTCTACTACTATCTTGACGTAATTAGTTCGTTGATATGACCGACTCCTATAAGTTGCGAAAGTATTTGCACCCAGTACTCGTACAAAGTATCGAGGCTTGACCGAGTTTCAACGACGTCGCAAGAATGAAATGACTTCTGCAGCACCCCTCGACACCGTTAAAGACCGAATGGCGTATTCATAAGATCGCGATAAAAATGGTAGACGACGGCGTAAAACGCTCGACCGTCGAGATTGCTTAATTTTATGCATATGTATCGATAGTTTCTTGCGAACGACTCGATTACGATCGAATAAGCTGGGGTAAATCGTTGCTGGCGATTAGGAAGAAATAACGGCGAGAAAGATACACCGGAGAATGAAAATATTTCACGATAACGCAACACGTTAGTATCCTTTCGTTAAGAAGATCGACGATTTGGCAAGTAGAAGTTTCTATTAGAAATTGAAGCTTGGATGGCTTGAATTCTCGAGTATTAATCCCGAATTAACGGACTGTGCCTTCGGCGGTCGCATTAAGAGATGCAGTTGCCTTCAGCAGCGACGGAGTCGCGAAAACTCACGCACCCGTGGCTCCGTATATCGGCAAAGTTTCTGCGAAGTGTCTAGCAACGGTGGCGCAGCCAGAGCCCGGAAGTTCAAGCAGCCACAGCTCGCGAGTGGCGATAATTTGATATTAACGCGGAGAAGAAGCCGCCAACCGTATATCAGTTAACTTTGTAATTTAACGGCTGGCCGAGAAGCGTGAAGCGACTCCCAGTCCCGTCCATGAATTCTTCACACATCACTTACATAAAGCGAAGTATGGAAAGTTTACTTTCTTTCTTTTGCTGTGAAAAAATACGCAGAGTGTAGCGACGGCCATGAAGAAGGGTTGAGTGAACTGGAAATAGATAATCGACCGAACTGATGAGTTTGAATATTATTCCGCGACAATGACAAAATACCGGCGTGTAATTTTTAATTTCATTGATTTATGTGCGAGTTATGCTAAACGAGTGAAGGATTTACGGCGATGCCAAGCCGGATGCACAACAATTTGGAAACGTCGCACGCGTCGGTAACGTGACGATAATTTACAGAACCTTCTAACTATTCCCAGCTTCAGCTCGTTGAATTACAGGAAACAGGAAGAACGCATTATCGTAACGCGGTTTTCCGAAATCTTGGATTTTGCACCGTAACATTTAGCGGCCGCGCGAGTGCGAACACGAGAGAACGTCACGTATAGTTCTTCGAAATGTACGTTCGAATAAAACCGGGCCAAATATAGGTTTAACTGTGCCGGCCGTAAGAATCACGTACGAAAAATACGTGCACTGAAATTATACAGTGTAAAATCGAGCAAGTGGACTCCCTAGCCAACCCGTCACGATAGTAAAATATCGGATTTATTTGATCTCGTAGAAATTCCTTTGTTGAATTTACTTCTGTAACAAAATGTTCCTGGTAGATCTACACTGTCGACAATATTCGCTCGAAGCTTTTCAACGAATTAAATTTTGCACACAGGCTGGCAAAATTATTCAGAAACTTATAGAAGACTTTTATGAAATATATCTATAGACTTGTTTTAAATTTTACCGATATCATCGTGATAGTTGAATTCCATTACAGTGCTAAAGAAATTTCAAAATCTTTGATATAACATACGTGATATATTCGTGAATGTTTTCTATAGCAAGCGTTCAAATACTCGTAAAAATACAAATTTGCATAAATATCCACGGTATGGTAATATATGCATGTAATAAATATCTTGCAACTTCTGTATACATTTTCGAACATTACTAATATAATTTTGATAGTGGTGTGTCGTTACAGTATTAATAAAATATTAGAATATTTTACATAACACACACGCGATATGTGCATAAAAATATTTTTAAATACTTTCGCGGTTCAGTGTATCTCTATGAAAAAAGAGAAAAGTAATTTAAAGAGTTGGAAATGGTGAATGATGTTGGCCGATCGAGGGGACTAGATTCTCCTAACACGTCGAAGCCGGAATAAGTAAATTGCATGCGCTTCGATTTGCATAATTGCTGCCGTTTGATTATCACACGTGGCCGCACGTTTAAACCGTGCTCTCTCCGCGTGTAGATCACTATCTGACTCGCGTGTATTCGATTTAAACCGGAAACGGCGCGTCGCAATAATTTCAGCCAGCCATTTGTTCAATTTAAAATCCGACCCGGCAAGTTATTGTCTTTTGTAGGACACGCCGAAATCGTTTCGTGTTATGGAAATGGCCTCTTTAACGATTTTCGACCGTTCAACTGTACGCTTCTTTTTCGATTAATATTTACGAGTATCTCATTTTTCGTTTCCCGTCCTCTCTTCCTCTTTTTCTGCGTTTCTCTCTTCGATCGTTAAATACGAGTATACATCATCGAATCGCAATTTCCGCTTACGAGATGAGGCGGCTACGATCCATAGTAACGTCAAACTCACGTCCTTTTGATCATTTTGTACGTCCAACGTCGGACAACGATACGATTGTTGTTGCATATTAAATGCTGGATCACGTTTGTCAAAAGCGCTACAAAGCCTATTAATTGCGAGAATTCCTCAATTTAAAATAATAACTTAGCTTTCCAGTATCGTCGACCTGATTTAAACCTCCACGCTATGAAAATACGAAACTCGAATGGAATTCCGGTATAATTAGATGTAGATTGCTCGCATTTTTCGGCTTGAATTTGGTCCTTTGTGTCAAACGAAGACTGTGCAATGAAATATGCTCTATGAGGATTTTTAATAAATTATTAATACATTCAAATAAGAAATGTATATTTACTTTATGCGAAGAGAAGGTAGAATACATATATTTCTTTTTATCCTTAGTAATAAGAAAATTGAGCTCCTAAACAGCATGCTAAAATACTAGAATAAGAGAAGAAAAGGAAATTGGAAGTTCTTGTGGGTATCGTATAGGTCCTTTGTCGTACAGGAGTTTTCGCTAACCGAGTGCTTGAACCACTTTCCTTCGAATCAGAGGTCCCGAGTTCGAATCCACGATTTCTCAACGTCTTCTGATTTTTCATTACTTTGACATTTCTTTCCAGATTTCTTTTAGTTCCTCCATATATATATGTGTGTGTGTATACATATCGTTACAATATAAAAATATAGAATTTGAAAGAGGGAAGAGAAGAAATATGATACAACCTAAGTTTCAAATTTCACCAATAGATATAATCTTCAAATGCCAATTAAAAGAGATTCAAAGATAATGAATTTAGACAGGCTACAGATAAATATTCGAACCAGAAAAAGAAAAAAGGAAAAGAGAAAAATACGAATAGCCTAAATTTTTGAAGTGTGTGTCGAATCCCGAGATATCATAACTGCATCGGGCAAAAAGAGAGGAGACTGAGAATTTTCGAAATTGGGTGAAAACGCATGTACTAGAATTCTGGAAGGTGACAGAACTTCGAAAATCGACGACGTCACGGAGAAAATTGATAAACGATAGAAATTCAGTCGACAAAGAACTGGCAAATCACCTACGTGGATGCGTGTATTCGTACTTAAAAAGGGAAAAAACAAAAAAAAACGATAGAACAGTTTTTCCCAAGAGGAAAAACGAACGGTTAATTGTTGCATGCAGTCGTCGCATACAGGTAAATCATATTGGATTCTGGCGCGTAATAAACGTTGATTCGATAAACTCTCAAAGGTAGGAACTAGGCTCGACCTCTCGTCCACGGAGTTTTGTACGGTCGAATAGAATATCGTGTCTGAAAAACGCGCGGCTCCAGACAATTTTCCCTCCTACGTGCGTGCTTGTGCACGTAACCT
Source organism: Bombus impatiens (assembly GCF_000188095.3). Taxonomy (NCBI): domain Eukaryota; kingdom Metazoa; phylum Arthropoda; class Insecta; order Hymenoptera; family Apidae; genus Bombus; species Bombus impatiens. Next base: position 450,012 of record NT_177421.1, read on the forward strand.
GACAAATTGTTGATGAATTCAGAAACAACAGCAGAAACAGAGAGATAGGTTGCGTGTCGGCCTGTTGAGCTGGCCTTGCCCGTTGTTTACGAAACGATGACGGTTGTCTATGTTTCAGTGAACGTGTTACGCTTTGTAATTTCTGCGCGCTCACTTTCGGACCCGTTTTAAATGCACCGTAACACGGAATGCGTAATTGCAGCGTTGTTGCTGAAAAATGCAATATGAATTACAAAAGAGATTACTGATGGTGGTCATCTAACATCCTCTTCTTTGTCGTATTCGTATTCGTGAATTAAATAGCTTAATGGCGGGAAATTGATATAAATATAATATTGTTGACATTGACAATATTGACGGACTGCAGGCAAACCGGAGACATGCTTTAGGAGACGCGGCGATTCAGTGTCAGTTCGGTACGTTGATGCAGTAAACTACGGTGTTTACAAAGGCAAGAATTTACTGGCCACGATTGCTGACCGGAAATCAACGTATAATTGTACATAATCATCGTGTACGCACGGTCGAACACTATGTTGATGTTAGGAATATTTTGACACGTTGAAGGAGTACGAGTCAATAAAGTGCGATATCTACTGAAAACATTCTTAACACTTTCGGTGCACAGAAGATTAGAGCAAAAGTTCAGAATACGTTCGATATGTTTAACGATACTATGACTGCGTTATAATAAACAGCTGTTCAAATTTTATTTCATAAATTTCTTGGGACTGCAGATCTTTTTAAATAGAAATGTTTTTATTTTAGGTAACAATGATCCAGTTTGAACGAACTGTCAACTTTTTAAATTACTTTATCAAGACGTGAAAGACAAAATTACAACAGCTGAATCAACAGTATCACTAAGTAGTTGCATCGACGCATCGTACGTATCAGTAGCAACGAATTTGTACAATTTATGTACATCTAAATATATTAAATTTTCTACCGCTTGGTAGTATTTTTATACGACTATAAAAATTCTAAATGAAACGGAAAAATGCTACTTTCGTTCATAATTCATAATTAAATCTAAATTAATGTTAATGTATCAACGACATTGAAAAAATCGAAGCGAACGTATTGAGTAAATAACATTTATTCCGATAACCGAGCAAACCTATAAATGTTCCCAAGTAAATCCAACCGGGATCTCCAACCATCGTAGGATCAGCGACCTCATCTTTTCCTTTCCTGTCTCTGCACGTTCCTTTCAGACACACTCAGCGTAGCTTCTGAATTTATTATTTGCCGGGTCGAATTATTTTTGCGCCATGTAATCCCCTAAGCTGCGACGTTGTCCGGGACATCCTTCCCGCCGGGTTGGATAGACTTTTCGCGTTTAACTCGCTTACGTACTAGCACACGCGCCACCGTGGAATTTATGCTCCCGCAGCTGCCGTGCCCGCGCGCCAGTCTACACTCCTCGCCTTCAATTTCATCAGAAATACACCTGGCGGCGTGCCGTTGCAATTCCGGGCATGCAAATTGAATGAAGCTTGTTTCTTTTCTTGTCTTTAATCTGTACCGCTGTGTATATGCGTGCAGAAGTTAGGACCGGGAAATGTTATTTGATAGGATGACGATCGTTGACTATAAACGCTAGACGTATCAAAACAGTCAAAGTGGCTGGCGTAAGACTTTTAGTTTTTGCAATTATCAAAAATCTACGAGTGACGCGGAAATATACAGAGTAATTAAGTTATAGTAAATTAAAATTAATATACTGCGTGAATAATTATAATAAACTTATTGTATCTTCATACGTTCAATTTTTCGGGATTCTTAACAATTCGACCAGAATTTTCCGAAACTACGTCCTGTGTACGAAGACTGTTCCGTTTAGAGTTTTATACATGCGAATAGAATAGAAAACTAGTTGTTACTTTCGAGAATTACTTTGTAATACCATAGGTATCTCATGAAAAAGCTTACAAAATTATACAAAATAATTTCTTATTCGATATAACAATGATTACGAAAAAGATACCGTTAAAAAGGAATCCGTCGAGTCATTATTATACCTTAGGAATAATTCCTAATTTCAGGCAAGACTGACGATACTTTGTGCAAGGATGTAGAATTCCGTAGTCATCTTTAATGGTGGTTCGCTAAAGTCGTTAGCTCAAACGAAAAAGAAGCGAAAGGGATTTTTATTTGAACCAGGATGAGACGAAACTGCCGTTGGAATAAAATTTAACTTTTAAGTTCACATCAGGCGAACGACCGACCACAACGTTCTAATTGTATCTAGCAATAAGTATCATTTGGAAAGCGTAACAGAAACGAAACGTTTGTTAATCCAACAGCGAGTATTATTCCCATTATTCGCGTCTCGTATTCAACGGAATTAAACATAGAAATATCTCTGAAACTCGTATTTCCCTGAAAATGACGAGTGAAAGCTCACACCTCCACAGCGACCGTTTTACCGTGTTCAGTTTTTTTTTTCTTTTTTTTTTTTTGCATTTTCGAACAGTCTCTCGTTGCGATAATTAATCGGAAATCTAATAGTGTGCGCCGAGATAAGAAGGAATATCGAGAAAATTTTTATTTAATCGGTTATAGTTCCGGCTCACCTTCCGATAAAGCAGAATTCTCGAAAATACTCCAGTTCTCTCCGTAGAGCTGCAAAATCTATCCGGACTTATCGCGTTATCGAGACGCTTGAACGTGCTGATATAATCCTCGGAAGCGAATGAAATATTCCAGAACGGATCAGCTTTTGGGATCACTGAAAATGAGAAGCCCTCGGAAAGTTTACGATGCTACCTCGATCCTTTGATATTTGCGGAGGAATGTCAAATAAAGGAATGACCCAAATAAAGGTATAATAATATCCGCGAGAATAAAATAAACGGATTAACCAAATGCATCGCCGATTTCTCGAATGATTGGCCATTTCCGTGAAATGGAAACGCAGTACGATTGGTTCTTCTGATTTTCATTGACACGAGCATCGTAAAATATTTCGTAGAATTGATTCATCGGAGTTTCATCGACCATAGAATGCTAGAATATTTCCTGGCAATGACAAGAACCGAGACTCGCCGATTTCTCAAATAATTTATTATTTTCGTAAAATCAAAGCGCAGAGAGTATCTGTGTTCGAAATAAACGTTTCTTTAACAAGTTCTCCACAATTTCATCCGCGCTAGAATAGTCGGATATTTCGTGGCATGTAGATTGATGCAGATAGCCGTGGTTTATATTGCCTAGCCGTCAGTGAACTACTATTTCCGCGAGTATCTCCGCGGTATGACCGAGCAGGAACCGGCGATGATATTACTTTTCATGGCGTCCCATTAATCACGCGCCTATCTGGCCGGAGTTACGTGATGCAATTTGACGTTAGAAGCGTGCACAGCGACGGCTGTGCGAGCGAAGGAGAGAAAAAAAAATAAATTTAGATGTACACGCAAATACATGAGAGTAGCCAGGGACGCGGTTTGGCAATTATACGAAACCAGCGTGGCCGTGCTCGCAATGAAAAAATGAAATTTCACTTTGCTTCCGTGGTATGCTGGAAATTTTCGATTCTCGAGGTGCACGTATTAGCGTTGCGTAGTTCTCTCTGCGAGTCTGCATAATGCGCCTCGCCCAGTGACAGCGTCAACGTCTGTCAATTACTCCCTAAAACAGTGATTTGAATTCAGAACGATCGCGTGACACAGGCTACGAAACATTTTCTTCCGCGTCAAAGTTCCAGGGAACGTTGTACAGGGATCAGTCGATCGTAAAGTACGATGATCGTTTGCACCCATTAGACTTAAAACTCCGACACGGCGAGACATTACAGAGAACTCGAAACTCGTTAGACTTCGTCGAACGTTCGTACTTCTCGCGAGCATTCCGAATTCTGGCGAGAATTAGAAGTTCATCGAACTGTGTGACGAAGCCTGAACAGAGATCGACTGCATCCGTTGAAACCAAAGCGAGAAACTTCCGCTGACAACTATCAGCTACACCGTTCCAAGCCTCGATCCGAATTTGGACTGGTTGTTAACCGCTTTCCGCATAAACCTTATCGGTTAACCCGTTCTTCGTGCTGCCGTTAAATAACCGGAAGACACTGTCGACGCTATCGATCATCCGTGTCCAAAAGAAGACTACTGTGCGCACGGTTTAGGGTATCCTGCAGAGTTTCACCGGCGATTGTTTCTTGCAGGCAATTGTTTTTAGGTCAGACGTATTCTGCGTCGGATTTACTTTCCTTTTGTCATCCGGCTGGCTTCTTTTATTATGTAAATCTACGCGCTGTCGGCGGCCTACGGAGACCGCACGAACCACACATAAGGGGTTTTAATATTAACGGACCGCGCGGGGGCGGTTAACAGTCGCCTTTCTCTTCCTCTCTGCTACGAAACATGGGACACAGGACACAGGGATGGTGCCGCTGTTCCATGGAACGAGTCGCTGCGGGAACTCGTTGGTATGCCACCCCTCCCATCCCATCCCACCGGCTCTCTGGTACCGTGTTGAACATGACAAGACTTCGTAGTGCCTCCTTCGAAGATACACCATTCATACTGATCGCTCTTGCCCGTTTTCTCAACCAGCCGGCTCTCATTTTCTTTTCTCGACGTGTATTTTTATTGAGAGAAGCAGGATGTTCCAAGGTGTTCATTGTATTTTATTCGCCGTAGATACGAGATTATAAAGGCGTGTGTTTATCGGAGAAGTTAGCCAATATAGTAGTTACGAGTCTATCCATCAATCTTCTGTCATCTGGATACACACTCGAATCGATTTTGTACTTACGTTATCGAGGTCGTTGCTCCGCGAGTTTTGCGAGACAGAATTCACGCAATCCGTGTGGCTAGCGCATTAAGAATCGCGCGAATTTTCATCAATCTCGCGCGAAAATAGTAAGTTTGCCGGACACGTTTCACGTTTAGCTGTTTTTAAAGTTGGGGCGGAGAAAAATAAGAGACCCTTGGCACGAGCTGCCTGCCAGAAGTTTGAAGAGCTCCCAGCGTGCGTGAGTAGAAGAAATCAATCCATGGGAGTAAAGTTTCCGATATTGTGACTCGGTTGAGTGGAAAACCGATGGTGTATTCGCGTTAGCAATTTATTTAACCGCATATTCTAGTCATTCCTAAAAAAAAAACCACTACCGACGGCCTTACTTACACATGCGTCGTGTAAAGAAATTTCTTCTAGAAAAAGAGTATATATTAAATTCACGTGGTAGCCAAAGTGTTAATGAAAAAACAATATCGAATGGGTTAATGTGATTCGTTCCTAAACGCGATAAACGAAGAGAGATCTCATCTGGGAAAGCCAAGGACACGGTGAAGGAGTGAAAGAGACCTCCCTGTTCGCGACAATCTCTCGGTCAACGTAGCGCCGAATCGATATACGATCCACGTGAAAGAGGAGTCATAAATTTCCCGTTTAATCCCGAGGGTATACACCGTTGATGTGTTTGTCGGCTCAGCTGCTAGGATGCCGGGCATCATCGTCGTCCCTTCCCTCTGGCGTCGCTCTAACTTTGTTACCGGCGCTGGTTGGATCCTGGCCGAGGCGAAACGAACGGAACGCCGCGTTTTTCCTGCACGTGCACACGCGAAAATATGCGTCCACGCCGCAGCTAGTCCCAGCCCACAAATCACACTCCATTTCCATGCTAATATCTGATGGAATTGGCATCTAGCCATTTTCCTCTCCTACGTTCGCTCACAGACTCTTTTTATCCTCATCGGACTACGTCTTTATCTCGTTTCTCGGTGCCCATACGAGATTCGTGTATCGAGGTATAAAACGGTCGATTATTCGAGGACGTTGGTCATCGGATACGAGTCTTATCCCATGGAAATCGGTCGCTGATTCCTGTCCTCCGCAGTTCGTACCGTTCGTGTCAATACGGTTTCTTCCATCTACGGAATTAATAGTTCGATAGACTCGTGGCGCCGTCGCGATCTCGAAACTTGGCAGCTGCCTGACTGCAAACGCTCCTCCAGTCAATCTGTTCCCCTGCGGGAAAATTAAACGCGTTTACTCAGCATCGTCCACGGCTATGACTCTTGCTTTCTTCTAAATACAAAATTCTGCTTCGTCCTTAGAAAACAAACTGAAGCATCGACGTAGACAATTCTCAAAGATGCTTGTCGTCTTTCTACTCTTTTGACAGCGTCCACGGCATGTCGCTGATAAAATAGACTAAAACTAGAGAAACGTGTTTACGGCGTAATGCGATAAAGTATCAATATGAGTATAATCAAACGTATATATTATGAAACACTGTTTCATATAAAACAAAAGGATCTTTCATATTTGTTCCAAACTTTGGCAATATAATCATGACGGTCAAGTCTCATAACGAATCTAACGAAATTTCAAGTTCTTTCCTATAACACATGGTATATTCATAAAAGATCCGTATATTTTTCTGCCCGTGTATATTCACAAGCGAACAGGTTATCGGAAACTGAAAGAACACGAAAACACATCGAGCTGTGCTTCGCGCGAGCAAGAAAGGAAAAAACAAAAGATGCTGACTCGATAAGCAATTTGTCGAGAGTCGGGGAGAAACAAGCTGGTCCAGCCGGGTGGAAGGGAGGCAACGAGGAGGAGGGCGGGTGCTTTTACCCCTGGCCAAGCCAAATTGATTAGAAGGCTCGTTCGTTCACGGGTGGTCGTTCGATCACAACCGATACACGAAGAAGTTCGAATGACCCGATTTTCGGCGTGCTCCATGAACATCGGTGACCGGGGGATGGAAAGAGAAGCTGAACGGACGAATCGGAACGACCGGCCCTATTTCGTTTTAGCATCTCTCGATCGGTATTTCCCGGGGATAAGCATATTTCCCTGGAGTTTCGAGATATCGTGGAAACTTCTTGCCCCACGGATTCCAGGGGATTCGGCGTAATGCAAACAGCCCACCCTCGAAATTGTTTGCTCGCGTGCGTACGCCCCCTGTTTATTTCAGCCCCCGAAACTTCTTCGCGGCCGCCTATCTTCTTTTCCTTAGTCAAACACGGGATAACCGTACGTCACCGTATCACTGCTTTAATCGTTCTATTTAACGTTCCCCATCTACGTTATTTGCACTTACTTTCGCCACGATATTCACATCATTTCGCACATTTTCTAAACGTATCCCGTAGATGTAATCAACCATGAGTATCGTATAAATGTAAGACATAAAAAATTTTATCAAAAAGTTGAGTTTATTATTCTGTTGCAATCGTAAAACTGAAGCTCGCTTCGGTTTTGTTTCGCTTCATTGAAACAGTTATTCAAACGTAAAACTGTAATGGTTTAAAATTAGGGGCAATATTAAAGTTCGAAATACCGTCCTCTTTGTGTTCCGTATATTTCCATGCTATAACCTTTTAACGAAGTTCTAAATGACCTACATTTACGTAACCTTTTTTTGCTTCCTGATACCTATAAAGTATATCGATAAAGTATAGCTGTTACCCTATACATAGGCACGGCCTGTACATTGTACCTCACTTCAAGATCTATAATTACAAAGTTAAAGCCCTGTTCGCAAGAGATTGATTAAACGTTAAGCAACGATCGAATGTCCATTGTCTTCGAAATTTTAAATTTCGTCACGACGAAATGCAGATTACCAGATGCACCCGGCTGAATTTTATAACGCGACGGTATTTTAATCTCATTCATTTCGTCGGTCAAGCGTTCGTCGATCTCGCCGGTGTATAAAGCGCGTAAGATCCATTGTGTACGGATTATAACGTGTTCCACGGTGGTGAGACAATACGCAGCACTGTCGCGCAAACTTTTATTTATTGTTGGCCGTCACGGTATTTCTACTCGCTTTCCTGATTCCTCTCGCGATCTCTGTACGTGGAAACAATATTTACATACGTGAATAATGATCGTGATTTCAATATCTTTTATTTTCTCGGCGAATTTATGCATCAAAATATCTCGTCACTTGAGGGAAATTTGAGAAAGCTGTTTGAACACGGACTGATGATTTCAAGCGTGCGATATCGCCGGCTGTAAACAATTTATCTCGTCCTTTCCACGGACCCTATACAATGATACTATTGCGAAACGTCGGTAAAATCGAGTTCATGCCTTGGACGATTTGATTACGTTCCCTTACGTCATCGAAGCTGAAGCGACGAGACGATTCTCGCAAGATTTGTTTCAATCTGTTCCACGCTCTTGACTTCGTTTTTTGGTGAAAAGCGTTCTAAACGAATCGTTCGTTTCAAGAAGTTTCAAGCAGTTGGTATAAATTACACCATTTGCTCGAAAAAGCTATCAAACCTTCCTTTTCGTCCTTTTCCCTCCTTTTCGATCCCTTGGAACGAGGCTCTCCTTTGTGCAAAGTAGTTAGACGGGTATTCAAACCTTTTCGGTCGCGCTGCATCTTCCGCTGCTTTTAACTAACAAAATGAGAAAAAAACACTATCCTTGTCACTAGTAAAACGTTGCTAATGCAACGTCACATCTAAATCCAAACACAGTCATATGAACTCTTTTTGTTCAGCTCACTCTAACAATTTCTAGAATTTATTCATCGCAAATGTTCAAAGCAAATATCTGTTACTTTTGACAATTAAAATATTTCCGTGTTACTATTCGAGAAGGTCTCAAACATTTAATTGACAATCAAGAGCTGGACGTTTCCTGCTCTGCAACGATAGACGTGCCATAATCCTGGAGGATTAAGGGCTAAACGCGACCAGGACAATACAATTGCCACTTGGATTTTAGTTATTACAGATTACTAACACGTGTTACAACTGTATCTGTAGAGAAGAACCAACAAAGATGAACTACAATGTTTGCGCAACGGTTATGCCTTTATAATTAGCGTGTTAAAATTCTTCATTTTAGCCGCCAAATGACACAAAAATAAAAAGATCCATAAACATAGATTCAATTCGAATTTCGTTATATTTTGCCCGCGTAGTTTTCTCAGGTTTGTCTTACCTTCTGTAGATGTCTTATTATTCATTGTTGAGAGTGTACTTTACAACAACGCAATACATAAAACACATTCCAACTAAATAGGACGCTCCTATACAAATACTCCATCTATCACTACTATTTTGCGATATTTCATAATATAGAAATCGATAGAAGCTTATAGACTGCACGAACCAAGAACGACTTATAAAGCAGGTCTTTCCTTATAATCTCAAATAGGAGAACCTATACTCCTAAATCCTTCCTAATACATTCTTTCCAAATTCGTTCTTTCTGTCGATAGAAATAGTCGCGTCGAACGAACGAAGTAGAGCCGAACGATCGTGCACACGAGGATGATCTGAGTTTGCCGAGTGACTCGTCAGCAGTTTTAAAAACGGCGAAACAAGCGAATCGTTGGTTGGATTACATACGTGTCACGGCGTCGCGTCGACCCGTTTATGGTGCGACGCGTCCCTATATGGCGATGGACCACCATTCGAAGGCAACGTAACGACTGGCGAGGATTAATTTATGGCTGCGTTACGGTGCTGCCGGTGGCGGGCCATTAGCACGGGGGCAGTGAAATGACTCCTACTGGGATTAATTTAACACCGTGACAACCGCGTCGCGGTGACTTTTGACACTGGCGACCGAATTAACGAGCTATGTTAGGTTACGACAAAAAAAAGAGAGAGAGAGAGAGAAACTGGAGAAAAAGGAAGAGAGAAAAACGGGGGAACAACAAGGCAGATAAAACGGGAGGGGATAGTGTTCCGTGCTGGAAAACTCGAAGTAATAGTCGTCGAAAGTTGTCGTTGATCAATCTCATAATCCGATCGTATAGCAAAATTAGTTTTGAATAAAAAGTATTGGAATATTAGCTACAATTGACACCAGTTACCAGTTAAAATTACTTGTCTTACATCTTTTTTGTGACGAATGATTTTATAGAAATAAGTTATTGGTTTCTTAATAATAGAAGATAAATCGTAGACTTGTGTAATGCAATTGCGGGATTAGAAAAAGGTAGAGTTGGTCGGTTTGGCTCGTGAGAGTTGTCTTAATCGTTACATTTAAATGAACCAACCATGGATTATTTTCCTCGGTCTACCATTTTACCGAGACTGGATAAGAGCTAAAAAATATTCAGCCCCGAGCTCGTATATATACACATACGTATGTAACACGAACGAAGACAGATACAACGATCCAGATGGAGTGGCCGTGGCCGAATGCCGAACAGGAAGCGGGGAAAGAGCACGGTAAGACAAGCAGCGAGCGACAGATGTCGTTTAGTCAATTAGTGTAGCGAACAGGTCGGTAAAATGCTCGACATCGAGGGAAATACTTAGGGCCAAGCGTAGAGAACGGAATAAGGAGAGTGATTGAAATCGATCGCAACGTCGAAAGGCAGTTTAATTAGTCTGCCTCGGTTTAACGTGTCTCCTCTCGCAAACAGATACGGCTGCGG
>NT_177421.1:460812-490945 GCF_000188095.3 Bombus impatiens
CTGCGGTAGCAGCCTCCAGCAAAGGAAATCAATCGAGCGCCGATATATCGGTCAACGACTCGTTTTCAAAATATCCTTGGAAATCCGGAGGATTGTCGGATCTTTCGAGTAATCTCGGATACCGAATTTCGATCTACTGTAATTAATTTGCAATAATGATTTCCTCGTCGCTTTTTCTTTTTCTTTTTCTCCATTTCTGACAATTTATCGTTGGCCATCTTTCAGAAATAAAAGACACAGTTTTCGTCTGTGTGCTACATCAAAAAAGAACTGTGCGACCACAGACTCTTCTCTTTATCCAGACGAACCAATATGTTTTCTCGGGTATTTCCTTGATAATGGCGGACAATTCATCACAAAATAGCGCATACGTATCCCACAAACGCTCTTTATTGTCCTTCGCTTGGTTGGTTGCTCGTAAACCCTCCAACAGTGTCCGCACGCTCCGTGGCGGCATATAGTTTCAACGTATGACAGGTTCCAATTAAAACTTTAGAGTTGCCAGCCTGGCATTTCGGTGAAATTATTGCTACGATTACCGTTACTATTGCTGCGTCAAACTGCACCTGGCCGAGCCAATGGATATTCAATCCCATAACGCGGCAACACGATACTCCGACCTGCCCTGCCTTTGTTCTCCTCTCGATTGTCATCTTGGCGTTACTTGATTTCACAACAGCCAACTGAAAATCCTCTCTCCGCTCGATAAAATTTCACGATTCGAAACATAGAAAACCGCCAACATACCGTAAATCTAAATGTCTGTCAGCCAGTTATTTTAGTTTTGACTTTATCCGAAGGAAATCACGTGGAACGCCCCGCGAATCCCGTTTTACGACGTTACAACTCGCCCCGTGCGATAAGAGCGATTCGACGATGACAAGTTAGCGCGTGGCCGTTGTTTACCTAGTAGCAACAAGTATTCTTAAGAATATGCTGGTTCACAGGGTCGCGCTTCTTTATCCGAGACAAAGTGAAGCACGTTTTTCGTACCGGATACGTCCTTTCCACGAAGCGGCGAAACATAATCAAGTTTTCCACGCCATCGGTTCGTTAGCCACCGTCTCTCGATCCCATCTCACAAACTAGACTCTTCCTATTCTCGTTTTTCGAACGCGGTATTCGTTGATCCTCGAAACGAGAAGAAACGTTTTATTCCCAGTCCATATCGAAATAATTTGACGACCTACGCGGAATGTTGAAAACGGTCGTAATTCAGAGCGCGAGATTGCGAGAGCGCAGATTTCGGCCGCGTTATCTGATAACGCGAGGCATGTTTCCTCGCGCGGATCCAATCGAACGCGTATTGAACTCGATTCACGAGCCGAGGGATCGGATAAGCGAGTTCGTTGGTAACTTCCAACTTCATAGATCATCCCGCGGAAATATGATGTCGAATACGCGCCGTTTAAATTTTCGACGATAGACTGGTGCCTGGTCGGCGCGTAACAGCGCCGTTCGCGCGTCCCTCGATCGCATCGATAAGTTCCCCCGATACTGTCGTCCGTAAACTAAAGGAATTATAGCGATATTAACTTGTCATCGTGGATCGCGTCGTCTTTGTGCCGATGGAAAATTCAACGGTTTATTCCCTTGAGTGTTCGAAATGTATACAGATTCACACAGATGTGAATACATTATGAATATATTAATGTCTGTAATATGAAACATTTTGAAAACCGACGTTGTTACGAGATTCGACTATCACGATTATGTTGTATATATATGTATGTAGAAATTACAGTGATATGCAGGGGATGTCTCCGGCGAATATCTTAAAGCGTATCTCTGTCATTCGCCAAGCGTGCGTTAAGTTTTAGCTCGATTTAGTTGCGTTTCAGTTAGATTCGCGGCAAGTTTCGGTCAAACCTAATTACAGAAAGCAAAACGCGGGAGTTAGGTTCCCATTGAGACACGGTCGTTGGATGCTGATTATATTCACTTTGGACTTGGGATAACTTTAAATTAGATATTGGTTAAATCATGGCCAGGTTTCACAGGAAAGACGTGTGTTAGCCATGAAGCGGCCGGGTCGATGAGCACGGTAAATCTTGCGCCTCCGGTTCACTCTGTTTTTAATTAATTGCACGGAACGATTACTTAATCGTGCATCGATTGTTTTGTAATTGACGGCCAGATGAATTGGCTGAACTGGATGAACGCCGGGTGATAAATTAGTAGACACGAGACCCCGAGGTGAAGCACGCGCGAGTTTAAAGCTGCCCTTGTTTAAGCTATATTCATAGCTCATTCCCTGGCTGACGTGTTGCACTTTCACGGGAACGAGCACGGCTTTTTTTTTATACGATCGTGCACTTTCCCTTGAAAAATTACCATGTACCCCTTACGTTCCGGCAAAACGACCTGAGCGAATAATAACCGAGCCGGAGTTGGTCGAAAAATTCAACCCAACGATCTCACGAATTCCACTGGGTTATCTTCTAGCAGGGAATTAAATTTCCATTTATCGAGCGTATTCCCATTTATTTAATCGCGAATATGATTTTAGAGATCGGCTCAAAGGAGATACGATAAAAATGGATTTTCCGTGTTGTGTGTAATTTTAAAGTCGAGAATCATTTATTAAAGTTAGAAAGCAATTCATAAATTTTGTTAAACGCACGACAACCATTTCAGTGACGGTAAACTGTATGTTTCATTATCGTTAATTTGATATTAATCAAAAATCAGATGCATGATATTGTATTATAAAAATAAAAATATAGCAAAAACGATTTTATTTTTTAATCTGGAAAGAGAAGTTATTAACAGCGTTACCTTTATAGGAATATGCAACGACATTCGTGTTACAGAACAAGTGATATATGTTAAACTATTGACCAAAAATAAAGCTTGGAATATTATATTAAAAAAGTAAAAATCTAAAGAATCGTACATTTTATCATCACTAATGATAAATATTCAATAACTTTCGCGTTCTAAGGTAATTACTGCAATTGTTAATGTACCAGGCTTTCGCGAGTACCAAACGAAAGGAATTTTTTAACGAGTTCGATAACATCCAGATAATGGGTTTAACGCGAAAACGCAGGGCTTAACGAGGAACAATGTTTCGTTAAGTTTGTTTGTAGCAAATTTGTCTGGAAGAACGAAACTAATTCGAATTTCGACGGAAGCCGCGACGACCACACCCTCTTCCTTTTATCTTTGAAAGAATGCAGCTGGAGTAACACGCGACACCAAGGGCAGCTACGTGGAATTCATACGCGTCTGAAGACTTTTGACCAGCGCTCTGCTAAAAAATCCATTAATTATAAGCGCCAGGGGCTCGTTCGCGTTTAATTATCGCCGCCCCAACGCGTTCGTTTCGTATCTCTATTTAACGGAGCCGACGATTATTGATGTTCGAAAAATCGTACCGCGAGTGAGAGAGAAGCTCCCGTCTACCCAAAAACCATTCTCCCACCGAGTAGGGTGAAATGTTACGAATTAAAACAGAAGAGACGTGAAATTATCCAAATGCTACGTGAACGTACGACGTGAACAAACGAGCCGATCGAAAGTGGAGAGATACCTTCGTGGCGAGAGTTTTCGAAGCTGGAAAAAGCAGGTAGCGAGGGAGAAAAACGCGCGAGCGAAGACCCACGGCAAAGACGGATGGAAGAAGGGTCGGAAGAAATCGTGGAAAGAATCACGCTGGCTTTTCAAATAAATTCCCGCCTCCGTTTGGTATTTAGCTAGTCTGAAGGACTTAAAATATAAATCTTCTTTCCTACAGATGTATTCTTTCTTTTTTTTTTTTATCAGAAACAACCCTCTTTCGTGATCCATTTTTTTCCCACTGTTATTCGCTATATTTTATAAGAAGAAAATATGAAAATTCCTAAAATGTAATCGAGAAACCAGGTCATGCGGTCCGTTAACACCGTTTCTGCGATGGAAAAGATATCGCCGTCCGACAATTTCTTGCCTAAACAACTCGTTCGCGACTCAGCTGTCGAGACTTCTCGTTCCGGCTTTTATCAGCCCTATAACCAGGTGAGATAAGAACGTTATCTCGACAACCGGCGTAAAGGCGGTGGAACATTTCGCCTGCTTACTTTCAGAGGCGATTCGAAATAAATTTGAAACACTGGCTTTTCTGATCGTCCCTCGGGAACGTTCCACGATCTCCGTTCCACGATCGAATTCTGAGGACAAGGTATCTCGAACAAGGACCCTCAGGATGAAACTGTACAGGCTCTCGAGTGCATGGACATAGTTACGTCGAGACTGCCTCGCTCCCTTCGAGATCCGGCTATTATGTGCCTCGCGATTATTAATTTCCACTTACAATGCCGGCAGGACCTGTCGTGTGTCGATGGTCCTGGTTTCCTGCACGGATCCTCCATGAACACGGGTTCGAGACCTCTTAATTATTGTCGTATTCCACCCTTCTCGCTGCTGCTCCATCTTCAGGAAGCGGTTAGCTTCTCTCGCGTATTATTAGCGTCTAGCTGCCTCCCCTCGTAATCGACTATATTGCATTCGGTATAGTGCTATAATGTACAATTCCAGATTCCTCGCTATTAAGTTTTTACTTGAAATAACGTTGTTCCTTTCAGAAGTGATTCGCTTTCTATTAGATCGTGAGCATTAAATGAGATTTATATTATCGTGCATAAATATTTGTATAGTTCTAAGTTATTCTAAATATACGAAATACACTTCAAATGAGATTCCCTAATGCCAACTTGGCCACTGATATTATCTGAGACAAATTGAACTATTAGTAGATATCGACGGAAGGAGTAGTTGATATTAGATCCGTATGCATTCTAAAAGTTTATATACATTTTGTACAGTGATACGAAGTACGTAGATTTTATACATACATTTTATACATTTTATTATAGGAGGAATCTTGAGTGATGCAAGTATATTTCTTGTTTTAATATAAATCTAGTGGCATTCGATATAAATCGCCTGGCAAGGGATAAAGAATTAACTGTAGAGAAACATTCTTCTACGATAATTTGGAAATGTAGCAAAATTATGAACCTTTTGACGAAATTGTTCCGAGTGTCCAAATACTTATCGATGGTAGCGTATATTTTCTGGTATATCGTTCGTATATATAAAATTCAGTTTGCTAGAGGAACGTTGCCGTTAAACGAAGATCATACGTTATAATCGGCGATGCGATACAAACTGAATTAGAAATGTTTTGATTTTAATTTCGAGATTTACTCTCAGTGTACTGATGTGACTAACTATTGATTAAAAATTTACCGCCATTCAGACGATATTTACAAATCGATAAATACCGATGATTTTCGATATTTTCCACGCTTTGAGAATTTCCAAAATAACGACCCCTTTGACGGGTCGATAATTCGAACAGAAATTACGTTCTCTGTGAATATGGCATTTTTGTTTTCATTGATCCGATCCAGCGTCAATATGTACATCACAATTACACTAATTGGAAAAGACTCGGCTCTCGTTTGATGTTTGAGGAATTTTATTTATCGTACAATTTCGCTAAATCGATCATAGAACGAGATCAGTCAGGTACGATCAAATTAAATTGAACCGCGCACAAACGCATCTCGTAATTGAAACGTCATGTTACCAGTAATAACATAAATTCCACTTTACGATTTTCTGTTATCAAAAATATATTTTCAACGCATGGTATCGTTTAGCCATTCAAACGACACTCTTTCCCAAAACCACGTTATTTTACCTGATCATGAATTAAAAGGCAAATATTAAAATAAAGTCGGTAAAAGAACCTTCATAATTTTCACTCTTCTCGTCTTTATACTCCGATCTTTGAAACTTTCCAAATATCGGAAGAATGCGCTCGCGAGATAATAATTATTTCCGCCGTGGATATCTCCTGAAAACTTTCGCACACTCGAAAATTCTTTCCCCTGGTTGCAACCACTCTTTCAAGAGGCGCATGTTAATTTTGAAAACACGCCGCTTGCGAAAACACGAGCTCGATATTAAACTCAATTTAGAAATTTCTTACCTCCTGCCTTTGCATATTTCGGACTGCAATAGCGCGCTTATGTATATGAAACATAAGCCGCAATGAGACGAAGAAGAATGACCATAGAGAGCGTTTCACATCTGACTGATTAAAGCGACGAGAATTTCTCGGTTATAGTCGCCACGCTCTGAGTCGAATCGAAAATCCGCCTGTTCCACGTGCGAACGATAATTCGATTCAAATGCCAGCCGCCGAATCTATCCAAAATGCGATCATCGACTAGAATCGGATGATCCAGCATTCCTAATTTCGACTTACTTCCAGGTCGATTTGCTTCCGCTTACGCGGATTCTATTTGTATCGCTTTCGATCCGAAAAACGAGATGAATATTCAATCGTCCGTCCGATTCGTCTTATCGAACGTGAAACTTTAACTTTTTAGGATTTTAGAAACGTCTATCGTTCATTTTTATTTCACAGTATTCGAAGCCATGAATTTCGAAGAAGTATACGTGTCTAGTCTTTGACACTATTCGATACACTTAGACCCATCCATTGTAACATAAAGATCCCATCCTTTAAACATTTTTTAACATAATTTGCGGCTTCTTTTTTTTTTTATTCTGATTCGAATTAGAAAAATTTGTTACGACATATTTGCAGAGAATTCGTCCATGAAAGGAATGGGTCGACGAGACACAGAAAGATTCAATCGACTGGGATGCCTATTACACCGATAATTCAGAAGTCGATGAAACGCCTATGCTTTTCTATCAGCCCCGAATCGAATACACTTCGCGGCTGTTATTGATAGAGAACATAAAGTTCGCTGTGGATTATTATCTAAGGGCGCATCTATTACATCGTCATAGATTATAGATTCCTGGGTTCGTGTTCAATTTTCTCCAACTGCGTCATAAATCTCACCTCGAAAATTGAAGGCACCACCATCTCGGTTCGCTTGATCGGCTCGTAGAAGCTTCGCCAAGGAGTCGACTTTTCCTTTTTTCGATTCAGATCTTTTTTCTCCGTTTCTTTTTTTCTCGGTTTCCACCCAAAGTGGAAACTTCTCCTCCTTAAAAAATCCGACATCACTTCGAAAGTCACTTTTCCAGAACCGAACATTCAAACGCGTGTCTCATGCATATTTTTCGATGTTCTTTCATTTCAAGTTGGTTGTTCAAGCGGCACGCGGAGAAATGCAAATTAACCAGGTTCTCGAAACTACGAAGGCGGAAAAGCCCGTGTCTTTTTCGCGGTAATAAAACGTTTTCTTACATTCTTAATCTCCTAATGACTTTCCTCTGGATAATTTGTCTTCTAGATTTGATGTTTTGTTCCTACATAAAATTCTCAATGATTTGATAATTTGGTATTACAGAGAAACTTCACTTTTCTTTAAAAACTCACGTCATTCTAAATTATTGCGAGTTAAATATCATCGTAATGCTCATTTTTAACGTATTAGTCGATTTCAATCGTTCGATTTAACAGTTAACTGTTTCGATGATTTTTAAATCAGTCGCTGAATGGATACTTTCCTGACCACATCTCGTTAATATTATTTATATACATGTCTCATGTAAGACTCACTTCAGGAGCGGACAAAAACGATAAAAGAAATTCATACAAACATGTATTCTATTTAAGCTTGTTTCAATATTATGCTAAACTTTCGTGTTTTGATAATCCGCTACAGAAATTGTTCCAAATGGCTATCCTCGGTCTGTATCGTTCGACATACACTTGGAATTCTTGAAACACTGCGAAATTCTTTGACGCGACGACCATTTGCTTGCGTACAAACCGAGGATTATCATTTCGAGCACCTTCTAGGAAAATAAGCTTTCGCGGATTATCATAATACAACAGTTGCCATAACGTTGAAATAAGGTCAAATAAAATAGAATAATTTATACAAATTTTTTCCATGGTTTCTGTGTTCCCTGTCCACTGCTGAAGTAAGCCCAACATATTGTGGAACAGTTTGTATGATGTTTTACTTTGTATCTCATAAATGTATTTTCCAATTGCTTTTTCTCTGAATAAGTAAACGGCCTGCGAGAACTACGTCGCGAGAATTCGAAAAGGATCAAACAGATTAAATCTCGTTTGAGTCGATTGAGTCTCGTTATGAGAATGCGTCTCAGAAGAAAGTACCGAGAGACCACTCGCCGTTAACGGAATTCCGAGACTCAGTTTTTTTTTGTAGTGGCTGGAAGAAAACCACTTCGGCTAGAACGGCTTCGAAACTGTCGATTCAGGCGAGCTTATCGAGGCAATTAAACTTCTTCCGCGCACGTGACTGCTGAGGAGGAAATCTCCGCGAGGGAATATAGCCCACGACGTTCTCGTCGGCTCGCAAATCGTGATTCCCCAGGATTTCTTACCTCGTGGATTCTGTCGGATTGATGGCCGGGTAAATAGTGGACGGGCTTGGCAGTCGATGGTCGTCGATTCGATCGCGCTCCATCGGCCGAATTAATTGTGAACCATCGTGCACCGTGAATTAATTATAAGAGCCAGCTTCCAGGGCTACAATTTCGTCGGTTTGTTACTCGAAATTGGACGACAGGAAATTCACGGACGTTGAATTTTACATCGAAGCCAGCCTCCACGCACATTTTTCTCAAATTTCACCTGTTATCGTGTTTTCCGAAAGCTTGTTCCGAGGCTCGTTTATTTTACCCGGAGAATCGACCTTATTGCCAACACCATGTTATAACAATAGCAAGTTTCGAAGCGGAGAGTTATGATTTCCCGGAATCAAGCTTCCATTTTGTCCAATATCTATCAAATTACTCTGGCTTTCATGTAGCCAGAAATAAAGGGTTGCGTGTTTTCCCGATACAGTACAATGGTGAGAGTCCGTGTCTCGCTGATTTAGAGATTAAACCGACTGCGGAATTTTATAATAAATCCTAGGGTGCACACGCCTCGAATTTACGATAGCGTGAATTCCTTTTTTTTTTTTATTTTATTCTCCCGATCTCGAGGGCATCCGAGGAACAATAGACACGACGTGTATAAAAAGAGTTGGCACTACAATGACAAACCCCGTCGCGTATCGGGAACGCTTTTCTCAAATAGAAAAGCCACCCGGCGAGTTTTCCCGGGGACGCGGCCAAACGAAACGGCAACGCATCCCAGGCTGAACTTAAAAATGTATGCATGAGCTGGTGTGGCCGAAACGAACGTCTTTCAACGAGGCGAACCACGACCAGGAATCTCGGTTTCACGGAGGTCCGTGGTGGGACACGGTATCCAGTAGCGTATGATAAACGTGGTCGCGAGCTTTATTGTTTCCTCTCCAGGGCTCGTCTTCCCAGTCTATCCTCCTCCGAGTGAGCAAAACGGAACGAACCGGTCGGGTCATCGCACGGAAACGAAGAAAAAAAGGGACGACCAACAGTGGAGACGGAGGAATAGGAGAATAGGTCAGAGGGTGGGGAGGATTCGAGGGGGAAGAGAAGAAGAGGCAAAAGGTGCCTCTAGCGATGCACAGCGTGGGTGAATGGAGCCAGAGAAGGAATCGCATATTCAATCGCGAACGAAAAGAATGTCTTTTGTCGGCGGGGCCGGGTGTGCGATTCCAACAGTAGATTCACATGCCGTTTGAATAACAGCAACCCCTTCCTTCGCTTCAACCTCTCGCCGAATCCTGTCACAGTCTTTCCCCCGATATCTCAGTCACATGTAACCCTTGTTCTTCCTTTTCTTTCTATCGTTAGCCTGTCCCTCCCTGCTTTGGATAGCTGGTTGTCCCCTTCTTGCCGTCTGACTGCCTAAACTGCATCGTCTATCGGAGATCCAGCCCCAAGATCTCTGTCCTACGCTCTCCCCGTTGCTCCTTTCTTCGAGATGCGAGTTGACGCTTCATTTCCCCGATACTCTCCCAGCTGCACTTGCAAACGGCGCGTCCATCGCGACGCGTTTCACCGATCCTCTGAAGCGAAAGTTGTTCTTTATATTCTGTCGGATGATCACGTGTGAGTAAACCGTACGGAATACTTAAACAGCGCAGAGAACTGTCAACGAGGAGCGAGTACATACGTGCTGACAAATATCTGAAAAACGAGACGGGTTGAGATTTTTGTCCGCGAGCAGCGTGGCTTCTGACCGCGCGCGCCAGCGCAATTAGAGGCAGGCCACGAGGTATAAACGACGCGGGTGAAATTCAATTTGGCGTCGGGGGACACAAAGGCGTGACAGAACCCGGTAGAATTTATTACCGCGGTATCCTGGTTCCTATGTACTCGGCACAGCCCTCCGCGAATTAACATTATAATAAGCTAACGTAAATTCGTTTCGACAAACGCCCGGGAATAATCGCGAACACGTTTAACTGGCGTTTCGCATTGATTATTGTGGGTCAACGTGCGACCCGGCTTATATGTATTTACCTTGCAAACAGCCGGACTAACGCTTTGTGCGATGACCCTGCTTCCCGTTCATAAACTTCCACCTACGAATCGTAAATTACTCGCGTAACGTATCGACCAAATGGTCAGCGGCGATAACGCTCCGCGTTATGGAATGAAACTCGCCCAAATCTCGATGCTCCTTCACCGATTCCGGAGACGCAAATTGTCGATAAGCGCTCTGTTCCTCGATTTCTAGTCACTGCTGAGGATTCGGTGAAGTAAGATAATATTAAGAGCACGCCAATATCCCGAAAGCACGAGCAAAATTTCGATTAATAGAACACACCATTCGTCATCACGATCGGTGGTTCGTTCGACAAATAAGCCTCCAAATCGAGCTTCGTGCAATTCGAGCTGGGGCTAGAGCCAGTCGGCGTAAAATGAGTCCGTACGAGGGAACTATCCTCACGCTCACAGTGCGCTGCCTTATTTTCAGCGGCAGATTCTCATCGCCTCACGTCCCGTTGAATCACAAAAGGCGCAGACCCTGGTGTCTGCCTTCGAAAATCGAGAAGCGTCCGACCATAGACCCTTTATCGCCGAAGGAAAGACGATCCTCTCTCGCCTTTCTCTTCCGCCGTTGTTCCCCGGTTCTCCGCCCTGGTATTCTTTCTTGCGCGCTTAATTCGTCCGCTAATGTCCGGATATCTTCTTAATCGCGATGGCTACCTGCAGCGGCTACGAAATTTCCGCGTAACTAACCTAGAACGAGAGCAACGAGACAACGGGAATGGCCACGCGAATGGTCGAAGAACGACGAAGCCAGCGCATCCATGCGTCCTTCTTGTCTGGCAAAAAGCATCGACCACTTTTCCGCTGGAAACTTTCCGAGAAGAAGCTCGTCTCTCCCTTTTCTCTTCTGTTATCCACCTTCTACGCTGGTCTTCTGCAATTCTCTATTCTCCGCTCTCTGTTTGGTCATACCGTGCGTCAGCGAGACTGATAGCACCGACAAAGTTACGCGGACGAAGGGGGATGCCTTTGGACGAAGAAGCTTTCGTTTCCCGGAAACTAAGAACCGTGAGAGAGGGTAGTGGTAGTAACCGGCAACGACTCCGGCGATCTCGTTTACCCTTTATGGCGCTGACTTATATCGCGTCCCAGCGTCCCCTGTAAATTTTCCTTCCGCGACGCTCTTCGTCGACTTTATCTCCTCGCTGGTTCGGGGTTTGCGCCGCGCTCCATTCTTTCCTCTGGTCACGGAACGTCTCGCGTAACTAGCCAGGAGGGCCGTCTTAATTGCGTAATCACGGTGTTTGTGGTCGAACGAGAACCCGAGATTTCGGGGATTTGCATATAGATTGCGACTTAACCGCCTCTCGACGCGCTGGAAAATTTCTCCGGCGACGGGAGCTTCTCCTCTCTCCCTTTCTCTGCAACCTCCACAACGTCCAGAGTTCAACGGTCGAAGATTTTTTAGCAGAGTTGGGATAGGGAAAGGTAGAATGGTAGCGCATTTTGGAAAAATATCGTTGCCACTTGGAATGGAGGGAGGATTTCTGTTTTATCATGATTGTAGGGCAGATAGAATAAAAGGTGGAATGAAAGTGTACATGTAGCTGAATATTGGTACGTCGTTCGCTCTGTTCTCTAAACTCAGCGCGAAGATATTGTTAGTTATCTCGATCGTTAAAAAAATCCTTTACAGGATTCAACGGAGCGAAATTTAACCGAATCTAAAACCAGTAATCGAATATTGTAAATCAAAACCTTGATAACTTTTAAAATGGGAAATTAAAAAATTCATCAAAGAGGTGGACTATAATTTCAGAAATCAGTAAAAAATATATCATATATCGATAAATACCGTAAAATTTTTATTCACAAAACGACCTAATTTAACGTATAGATATGTATCGGTAAATAAACGATGTTCCATTTCATATATTTACCTTGGCTGATTGACCACGAAATTTAATTCCAAAATTTAATTAAAAAAAAATTAAATGGTATTCGATTTATCGTACGATGAATATAAATAATTATTCGACTTCCCTCCGCTCCTTCTTCGCCTGTTCTTTTCCGTTGCCTAACTGGTCGAGCTGTGTAACTTTTATTAATTTGGTTCTGCATCGGTAACAAGATCCTTTCACTTTGTTATCAATAATAAAATCGCGGAGATTGAAATTGTCCAGGCGTCTAGAGATACAAACTTTTTATTGGACGATTCCGGGCGGGAATGAATCGAACCTAAAACAAAATCAATTTGCGTTATTAAACAGTTGATACGGAATTGTCTGTTCACCGGGAAGCCGCTGGAAACGACAACGAGTTGGCTTGATTGATACCAGTAAAGAATATCGCCGAACAATTTATTCCCATTGTCCGATTGTGAAATAATTCGCCAGTTTCAAGGTATCGATGTGCTGGCGCGTTGAAGAGCGATTTTCGTTAAAAAATATACTTCACATTTCGAATGCAAAACACTGAGGAATATTCTTGAAACAAAGTTTGCCGAGATTGGATAGGAAGACCTGTGCCGAAACTAATTGCCTTGGAACAATCTTTCGCAGATTCGGTTTGCGCTCGTACACGCCGAGTAAAAATCGTGGCTCGAAAACGTTTCCATTCGTTGGCGGATCCAAGGTTGAAATATTTTCAAAGAGAACGAAATTTTCTGGAGAGCAGCCATTCGAAGAATTTTTTTAAATCTCTGGATGCGGGAAATCAGATTACTCGTTGTAAACCACATAATACAGAAGCTTTTGCATTCGCGGCGCGGAACACAATTTTAAATTACCGAAGGAGATTATTTTCCGTAAATTGTAGAAGTACGATGCATAATGCAACCGACAAATTATAAATTGCTAGCATGCAGCTAAAATGAAAATCACATTTATCCTGAAAATATAATCTTTTTTATTCCATTTACTTCGAATATGATAGAAGCAGAAATTATTTCACGAGCTTGTAAGATACGCCTTAAATAATCTTCAGCGATCTAATGGATCGTACAAAGATCGTTCAACGCTAATCTATTAAATCGAAGGTCGAATAAATTGCAAAGTTTCCAAACTGCGTCTGCCGAGAAACGTTTTGTAGGATATTCAGCGACTCGGCAAAGAAAGGAGAAAGAATCTCGCATGGTTTTCGCTGATCGAGTCGCGAATCGAATCCAGGGGATAACCATCGTTGGAATGATGGCATGCAGATTTTTATAGCGGGCCGTTTACGCGAAAGTAGAGAAGTTTCGCCGGTGAGAAATAGATTTCTCGGTCGGTGAGAAAAAAAAATGGCTCGGTAAAGGGGAGAAGTCGCTTTGAGATCTTCTTGACGTCGAACTAAGCCTCTTTGGCTCGATGTGCTCAAACTTTCGTCGTTTCGTGTCTTTCCCTACCCCAGAAAAGAAAGATCAAATCGTGAATTGTGCGATCGAGGAGAAAAATAAAATTTGTCTATAATACGAAAGAAGAGGGACGTTCATAAATCGTATACAATTCTTCGTATTTTATCATAGGATGATGCGAACACGTGGAATAAACTAAGGCAACGACGAAAATGGAACGTCTGTAATAAAAGTAAAAAGTTGTCGAGCTACTTCTGCAGGTAGGAGGGGTTAACGCAAGTGCAACTGACAGGGAGTGCAACGTAGGGTCAAGAAGAGCGTAACTGACGTAATATGAACACTGCGATGAAAGCTTACATAATAAACGTGTAACTAAGATAGAGAGAAAAGATAATAAAGAACTGTCGTGTTTTATGAATGTTTTAAATTAATAACTTAGTTTATTTGTTAGTATTGAAATTAACAAGCAATCATTCGATAATAGTAATCGTAAACGAAGAAAATAATCCAGCAAGATTAACTGGTAAAGCGAGTAGATTTGATTTCGAAACTTTGACCAACGTTCAGTTCCTTGACTCTTCGTTTCTATATTTTTGTCTATTTCAATCAATCATTTTGGAAGTTCATTTCGCAATAAGAAAAGGATTATGTGGAACAACTTTAAGAAAAAAGGATGACAAATATTTGAACCAAATTAGAATCATTATCTGGAATTCAAGAGCTTCTCCAAGTCCTTTTCCGTTGTCGAATAAATTCGATGACCACTAGTGGCCACAATTGGCTGCACGAACTACCTCTGGTGAACGAAACTGACCATTCGGTGAACAATTCAGCTATTATACCCAAATACGAAATGCACCAAAATACATGAGCAAACGGCTCAAAAAACAAAAGAAAAGAAAAGAGAACAGAAAGGAATGGAATTTGGCGACAGGAATTAGAGACAATTCCGACAAAGACACATAAAAGAAACTGCAAAAAAAGAACAAGACAAAGGAAGGGGCGAAAAACAATTTCAAAAATCCGATAACGAAAAATAAAACATTCAACAAGCCTCGATTGTACATGTTGATCCATTGAAAAAGATGAATAAAACAGTTCTGAGAAGTGGTGACAAATGCATAGTTAAAATCAGTAGAAGGCATACGTGTATGAAAGACGGAGAAAGAAGGTGTAGAAAGGTGAGTAGTGACCCGACGGAAACGAAAACCATGAATTCTGGCCGCAATGTCAAGCAAGTTTTCTCGCGCTCTGCAGCGCGCACGTTTTCCAATGAAGATCCCAGCTGTGCGATAAAGTTCATTTCGCTGGCCGACCGGCTGGCAACGACAGTATCTTCTCTTCTTTCCAAGCAGAGAGGAGTCGAGAGATAGAGCAGACATCCAAGCGCCCGGCGAGCAAGCGAGCGAGGCCAGGAGGACGATTATCGCGGCGGCAACCGGGTGAAAATTGAAATTTGCCCTCGTCGAGGACCGATCGGCTGCTTCACGGAACAGTGAAGAGTAGGAGATGGAGGGGGAGGAAAGAAACGAAGCAGCCCAGCATCCATTGGCTCGAAATAAGTTTCATTTTCGATAACGGGGAAACGAGAAGGGGGCGTGCGATCAGAATGGACGAAGTAATGAGTTCTGAAATCAATCGTCACGAATGTGCGATCCAATGCGCGGTTATTGCAAGTAGCGGCTGAGAAGAACACGCCATCCAGATGAAAATATGAATTTTTCTGTACAACGTAGAACAGTGTAGGTTTCTCGTTCAAGGAAATGAGAAGTTGGTCAGACGGAACTTTGTTTCGGGGGATTGAAAACCAGTTAGCCGAAACCATAAAAATTACAATTCCATTGCACTCGTCGATCGATCGTCGACTCGAAACGATTTGCAGAGCAGGCTCACCCTTTCGATAGACGTTCTCGTTGGTTAAATAGATAAACAACATAGGCTCTTCAATAATTCAATTCTGGGTCAACACTACGTTCTATCCGCCGTTCCCCCTTGGCGAAAATTGCGTCGCAAACTCCCAGGTTTCCTGAAATTGCAGCTGATCTCTGGCGACAAGGAACCAACCATCGTCTCCATCTTCCTTGCCAGCGTTCGTTAACCAAGAAGCTCGTGGAAATTTCCCGTGGTTTCATATGTCACGTACCAGCGCCGTAAAAACGCACACATTTCCCGAAGTTAGGTGCTTTCAGTCCAGATCCGACGTCTGCATGTTTACGGAGTGGCCGCTGGAAAAAGTGAAGCGAACCGGTGACTTGTCGGACAACACGATATCACTAAAAAGGATGCTTGACGACGTCGTTTACAAAAATTAGCCAGCTTGCCGCTGCACCTTCCAGAAAATCTAAATCTAAGCATCGTTCGGCAGAGAAGATATTACAGATGCTACGAAGATGCTAATTGTTCGATCGTATGTACACGAGTATATACTCGAAAAGCTCGTTTACTCGACGTAAAAGTTGATCAAAAGCGGGGATGATCTCAAAAAGCGCGTGAAACAAGTAATCAGGAAGTCCAGAGTTGTTTGTTCGGACAATACTGTTCAGCGCATTCGAGGAACGGTATGTCTGTATTTTCTTGACTAAGAAACTCTCCGAAGTAATCTTAAAATCATAAGGAAAGCTGTTTTTCTTTTGGCAAAGCGGAGAGTGAAAGAGAAAGAGAGAGAGAGAGAGAGAGAGAGAGCTTTTGGATTCTCGAAAAATCACAGATAGCGGTCGACGGCAGCCATATTGTCAGCCTTTTAATTTAATTTAAACTCTAGCTTAAACTCTAACAAACTTCCACTCTAACGAGCGAGAAGATCACGGGGAATAAACTTTCCTACTTTGGGCGGGTATCCCGTCTCATTTATGCGAGAAGATCAAAGACAGGACGAAGTTCGACCGCGGCTTAACAAATCGATCCTCTGGAACGATAATGCCCGGTTAATTAAACGAAGACCAGCGCCGCCGCGGCTCGCCTCGATTTTCGTAATTAAGTCTCGCTCCATGTCTGGAAATTGACAAGCCCTTTTTCGGAATCACAGTTTGCTTTAAGCGCGGAGAAGCTTAATTACCGGTTGATTGAATACATTACGCGATTTCCACGGCAAATTGATCGAGCTTGTTTCTCATGATCGTTTATATTGAAATTTACTTTCGAACACTGGAACATCGTTGACGTTCTATCGAGTCGTGTACGATCGATTGGACGAAATTCCTTTCCGTATTATAAACCTCGTATTGTGTTTCGGTTCGTGTCTTTACCTTAAAGCGAGCCATTCTTCAGGCAGAATCAAGTTTTTACATAATCCTTTAAATTGTTTTAAACAATCTACACTTATTGCTGCTGTAACGTGACTCATAAATATTGATCCGTGTTTTGTTCTTTTATGCGAAAACGCTTAATCTATCGGCATATAATAAATAAATAATGATAATAACAAATAAAATAAAATAGCCAATCATTCTCAGAAACCTTCGTCATTCCGATGAACGATATTTCCGACCATTTCGGAAAGCTCTTTATTGTTTACGCAGCGGCCGCGTGAATACTGGTGCAACATGCATGTAGAAATATCCGTTACACGCTATAGCTTTTCCTTCGGAATAAAATCGCTGCGATTTCGCCGCGTACCGATGTAAAATCATCTGGAAACACTGAGATCTGCGACTGCGATTCATGCAATCACCGTTGCATTTAATAAATTATAAACACGATAATTAGTTCCACTGAAAATTTTCTCATTATTTCCAAATGATCTAGTCGTGTTTTTTAATACAATGAAATCGAATATTTGTAAAACGCGGCTGGTGGGAATATCACGTTTTCAAGCTGATGTTTTATCTTTAGGCCTCGACTTTACGAGAACACAATGGAATTTCCCTTCCAGAATATTACACTGGCAGAACCCTCCCGTAAAATGTCGTTGCTCCACCAATACTTCTACAACGCGTCCTATAACCAGCTCCGAATTTACAGTGAAAATCCTCAACGATTCTTACCATAACGTTACCATTTCCGCTCAGAGTAACACGAAATGCCCGGAATATGCCCCTCTCTTCTTCTCTCACTCTCTCTTTGTGTCTCTCGATACGTTCCCGTGTGCAAACGAATTCTTCCATGGTTCTATAAGCGATTCCATGGCCGCAAAAATAGAACCAGCTTCTCTCATCTTTGGCATGAAAAGCGACGGGGGCCAATATCTTATGGGGCGCGATCGCCTCGCATTCTCGCTTTTACCGATTTTCCTCCGGGTACAGATAAAAAGGGAGACCAGCGAGCCGTGAAAATACCACAGGGAACAGGCATGAATTCGCGGAAATATCTCGCCGCGAGCCAAGCTACACCTGTTCCGCCGGTTCTTCGCCACCTCCCACAAACGCCATACGATTCGTCGCGAGAAACTTTCCAGATTCTGAGGTTGACGTCAGGGATAGTTTCCTTGACAAACCGACGCTCGTAAATTGGCGAACAAACGCAATTCAACAACATTTGTCGGCGATTTTTCTTTCATCCAACGACGATGAAATTCTCGCCACAACTATAGGAAAAGCTATTTCATCTGAATATTACTACCAACTGGTAAAGTGATTGATAAATTCATCTTGTACTTAATTTAATTTACAATTTCGTGATTTTTCGATCACACCTCTCACATTCAACTGGATATCATACACCTAAGTACACTTCTCATTAGCATCTATATAATCTATGTGTTGCAACGACGTACATTACACAAAAGTGTTCAAATGCTTCATTACTTTTGACAATATGTATTTTGTTTATGAAATTACTGATAAATCGACATATACGAACACTGTCACATGTCTTTTTTGGCTTCAGATCTCTGAGAGAAAATTTGCAAAATAAGAATCTATTTGTAATCTTCAATGTTGCAAAATAAATTTTACAATATAATAATATTTATTCCAATACTTCAAGCCCCCTACATTAAGATAAAAAAAAGAACAACAAAATAGTTTCTAAGATAAAAATTCCGAAATGTAGTTTGATTGGGAAAAAATTAGGAAAAAATGGTCAGAGTGGGAAAACATTGCAAAGCTAAATAATTCGTATTTATTAAACATATTGGAAACCAACACAAATGGTGACTTTAACTCCCTTTAACTTCACGTGGACTATATAATACTTCGTCTTAATCACAATCCTTGGCGTTGAGATCAGAATGCGACCGATTTGACATGAAATGATCCCTATTGCTGTGATTTTGTTGAATTTTCGATTCACTGCTATTCAATACGATTCAATGTAATCTATTTAAACTATGAGAAGCAGTGATATCGGTGTAGAGTCGACGAAGGAAATCAAGGAGCGGAGAGCGTTACCAGGAGTAACTCGTTGTAAGTAGAATTGGATGCTATCTGGCCGGACGCGAAGTCAAACCGAAGTAGGTTGACTAGAAGCGAAACCAAACCTTGTGATACGAAGTAGTCAGGCAAGCAGAAATAGAGCGATCGTAAAATGAAGATAGTATAGCAAATGGGAAGAGAGAATGAGAAAGAGAGAGAAGGGAATCAAGCTAGTAGAAATGCAGTAGTTAAACGCTACGAAAGAACTTACACAAGACAGAGTAATTAACGCTAAAGTAGGAGCAGAGATGCATGTAAAAGTAGCTGTAACAAAGGTTCACGAGAAAAGCTGCATAATTAGTGGGCTACACAGGCAGCTCTGCGTTAATGCGTAGAAACAAGGAGTAGTTGGTAGAAAAGAAGCATTTGAGTGAGTAGCAACACGCTAATTAGACAAGTTGAAATAAAGTTGCAGGTCAGGCAAAAAACGTCATAATTAACGTACAAGAGACTAGTATACTTGGAAAATAAAGGTAAAAACTGAAGAATTCAACTAATTGCATACAGCACATCGATGAATTAACAATGTCAGAGTGGTGGATGCGAAATACCAAATCTCTGGCAAAAAAGACCATGGATCCGAGAGCTAAATAAAGGGTATATGAGAGAAACAAAGATGTAAAACTAATTCGTTGGAGATGTTTCATTAATTGTCAAGAGCCTGGAAACATACCAGGCCGCCATTAGCCGAACCAGAATCGAAACATGGACTGAGAGGGGCAGGATTAATGTTCGGTCCGCGCAAACGGTTTCCCGCCATGACTTCCCCTTTCACGAGAGCGTGGCTCTTGCGAGCAAGGTGCGGCGAAAAGATTCTTTTCTCCCCCTCGAACCCGCAGACTCATTATTTTTCCCTCGGTTCATGAACCGCGCGGACTAAATCTGCCAGAAAACGCAAGGGTTCCGGACAAAGAAAATAGGGTCGACCGTGTCGTGCAATCACGGACGCGATAAATCCGCGAGGCCGAAGCTCGATACGTCGATCCACCGATAAATCGTGGCGATCCCCTTCTGTAGCTGGGTCAATCCCGGTACTGAAATCAAGAACACCGAGGTTGGTGACTCTTGTCCGCGAATTTTTAATAACCGCGATAAATCTCGCGACCACTGTATTCCAAGGGAACCCGTGGCTGAAACGGGGAAAAAAGGGAAAGAGAATGGAGAGAAGCGATCCCCAGAAGGTATAACGAAGCTGAGTAGAAAAAAAGGGAGGAAGAGCGGTCACGATGAAGAATATACTCGGGACTTACTAGAAACGAAATCCTCTTTCGAATTTATCTTCTTTTCGAGGCGGCAGGGTGCACTGAATCTCTGCAAACAAGTACCCTGCGAGAGGGACTAATTGAAACGCCGTATTCAACGGAAGATAAGTGGACTCGGAGCGAGGATGAGCCCAAATGATAGCCATTGAGCGTCGTCGATTCCACCTGTTCTTGTTGTCGAACATCGACATCGATTCTGTAAATTATATCGCGGAATACGCTTTAATAATGGAAGTTGAGAGACCCTTCTGTCTATCGAATTCGCGTATAGCCAAAGGAAAGGATGATTCTTATCTTTTAACCTTCAGTTGTAGGTAGAATCTACTGCACATTTGTTTTCGCATTTCGCCTTCTCGCGAAACTAATGATGAAATACAAGATCCTGAAAATTGGATATTTAGCGTTCTCTAATTTGTTACTCCTTTACCAACGATTTCCCTAAGGAAATTAAAGGATGGCGGATATTAGTGGCTCGACACGGAGTAGCTTCCGGTCTTCCAGTGAGCCCTGTGAAAAATGAACGAGCCGTTCTTTTTTTCTTTACTGTCACGACGCTCTTAACTTTAAAATAATTTATTCGTGTCTAAATGGACAGCGAAGGAACCCGGCCGCTTTAACGATCCCTCGAATCGGAGGATCTTTTATTACCATCACGGCAAAACGTATCTTTGAAAGCTTCCCATCCATGAATTATTCATTTATCGATAACATTGTTAATCTCCCTCCTTCGTCTCCGCGAGGAGAAAAATTCTTGAACAAAGAGGATCGCCTGGGGACTCATCGCACTACTACCAAACATCATCATTTTGATGTCTGCGGGGCAAAATTGTTTTAATTAGTTGCTCTAATTACATGAAAAGCTACGGAACACCTCGCGACCCGCGAAACGGAGTTACCGGGAAGATTTTACGACCGAGCACGAGTCCGTGATAAATCACAATTAAAAACGAAAGAAACGAAGGATTTGCGGAGAAAGAGAAAGAAATTTCGTGGCTACTGCTGCCACGCGAAAGCAAATAAAGTAAACAGAGGAAGAGAAAGAGGAGAGAGAAGGTAATAGTTGGCGAAGGACGCGGAAAAGGGGTATAAAAATGGCGCACCTCGACTTGTCGTAATTTTCGCGGTAATTGTTATTAAGTATCAGTTCAACCTCCGTATCTCCGATGCGATCGTAATTCATGCGAGATGCTCGCGCATTTGCCAAAAAACAACAGCGAATTAAAGTAAAACGTGAATAAAGCCGTAACCGCGAATCCCCACGGCTATTCTTTTCGGTCTTCCTCCGTGAGAAATAGCCCAAGTTATGAAGCAGAAGTTAAATCGAGCATGGGGCAACTTTTAAACCGGCCGCCGTAAGTTTCCTTCGACTGCTGCAAATAGTTTAATCGCTGATTCTAGTCGGCTGCGAGGATTAGAAGGGCAGCTTCGTAATCGGGAAGTTGTTGGTTTGCTTTGGCAATTTAAGTAAGTGGCGTTACGTAGTTTTCATTTCTGCTGATTCGGTACTTGGATTCTTTCTGCTATGTATGTCGAATAATTGGAAATTGAAAACTGTAAGCTGCTATTGCCGTATAATTCACTTTCTCCCTGGTTATTTCCTAGAAATGTTAATATTAAATTGCGAATATTTATGCGTTTATGTGAAATTTAAGAGAGCAAAAATGAGCGGAATGGACGTAATATGCAAAATTCTATAAAATATTCAAAGGAGTACATATTTGATATATGCACATTTCTATTTGCATTTCGCTTCTTTGGTTCATAAAAATATGAATTTGAATAAACATTCGCAGTCTGGTGATTATTGTGTTCGATCTCGATGACCTCAAGTTTGCTGCTTCCATCGATTACTCGAAGCTTATTCCGATAAACCCTTCGAATGCAACCTCACGTCTCGAGTGTAAGTCTTCCTTTCATTCTCCAATCTTGAAAGGAAGATTCCAAACCGAAAGACCTGCTTCAAAGAAAACAAAACTCTTCGTACTTATCTTTGGTTTCGCTAACTGCCAATCTTCTCGCGATATAATCTATCCACGATCTTTGCCTCCCAGTTTTTATACCATCGTCCGCCACGTCAGACGTCGGTAGTTCGAGTTTTGCCGTCGGAACGAAAGGGAGAAGCGAGAGGGTGAGCGAATAAATAGCTGATTGCGCGAGGGAACTGAGGGTAAGGCAACGCTGAAAAGAGGCGTTGCATATACTATCAATCAAAAGTTTGGATACATACCAGGAACACGTATCTACGGGTAATGTAGCGTGAAATGTGCGGTTATTTTTGTTCCTTGGAAAGAGCTTAGTCGTAACGAAACGTGTATTCCGCGTAATCGATCCATTTCTGCTTCCCTTCTTGCCGTGTGAATTCTATTGACCTTTTCGTCGGGCTCGGAATGATTCTAAGATTACGCGACATCTATCGTTGTCGCGGTAAAGAAAATCAACAGAAGGAGATCAAGAGAAACAGAAATCCACCCGTTGTGTTTCCAACCCTGCTGTGTTACTCCTGTGACAAATTGGATGAAGACATCAGGAAACGTGCTTCAAAATCGAAACGACGTTTGTCAAGATTACTAGCGCGAATAGAAGCACCAGCGAAGCTCTCGAAACTTTCCGAGGTGGAAACAGAAAGCACAGATCCAGATTCCATTGGAGGAACGTTTTAAAAATTGTTCCTCGAACACCGTAAATCTTCGAGCGACGAGTTTCTTTCTCATTAGCACGACCGAAAGTTTCGAGCGCTGTGTAACGTCCGAGTGGATAAGCTCGCGAGAATAAAGGGAGAGGAGGAAGATACAGAAGGCAGACAGAGCCAGCGTGTAACGGGTGGAACGCTTTATGAAGCATTTTCAGACGTGCGAGGCATGCAAGGTGACCAAAGTTAACCACTAATTGTACCCGGCAAAAGAGAAATTACAAAGGCAGCTGACTTTCATCGGTTCCTCAATTTTCCGGCATTCCGCTCGGGTAACAACAACACGTTTCGTCAACTGGATTCATCCTGTACGAATTAATTTTTCAGTGATATCTTTTACATTCATTAGTTCGTCCAATACAAGAATTTTATAAAATTAATAAAAAATAAATAGAAAGATACCCGCAACGTCATCACCTTTCCCTGTTCTTCGGTTTACGGAGGCGAGCGATATAAGTTCTGAGTGATTTATTTATCGAATATCCAAGTTTCTATGTGTTTCAACATCTACAGAAAACTTCAAAGTCTCGACAATCATTCCTAAGGTCTGAAAAATCTACGAAGCTCTTCGAACCAAAGCTTCAAAATCGCATCTCTCGAATTTTTAAATATCCCATCGCAATCGTTTCTACTCGCATGAAAAAAATCCATGATAGCGACCAAAGAAGCAGGATAGCGCGCATGCAAGCAATTGCCGGATGGTAATGGAAGAAAAAGAAAAGAGGCGACCGCGTCCCCACGAAATAAAATAGTTCCGACCGAGGGCTGACCAAACTCCATCGATTCCCGAATTGCAGCTCTTTCGTTCGTTACGTCGTTAGCGTAGCGGCGGTGTGTCCGAGCGGATTCAATATCGATTACAATAGAGCCGGGCAACGAGGCGGCGGAATTCCGTAGCCGCGTTCGATTTACTTTCAATTCACTGTCCGCTGCGCCTCTGCGACGTTTCTCCGGTAATTGTTCACGCGATTAATCGCTACTCCAAGAGCTCTGCTTTCCACCAAGATTCCCGAAAATACCGCGCAAGTATCCGATACCATCGATCCTAGTTTGTTGGAGTTGCATGTTAGAGGTTTAATATATGGCTAGAGACGATAGTTATTTTGGAAAAGCAGATTTTAACTGTTTGGCCGCCTGCATACCAACACTCAGATAATACGTGACTTGAAATATTTTAGTAGAATAGATTTAGACGATATACGGTTTTAGGTTTCACATTCGCATATATCAACAGCAAGTACCTTTGTCACAAATTTCGTAATTTTCAACGACCATATTAATAGAGAGTTTTCGAGCACACAGTTCGCTTTATTATATAATTACAAAAATTCGACGGAGTTTTGACAAGCATAGAAAAACGAAGAGTTTTGAATTACTAGTCAGATTTTTAAGACGGTAGAAGCACACAGACTATAAAATCGATATTCACGGAATCGCATAGTATAGTTTCAATAAATTATTTGTCAATCGTAACGAGCGTTATTTCTTCACGACCTGAATTCCGATAAATTCGGTGATTCATCGAAGTAATCGAAGATTTTTATTCAGCAACAGCATGACCTAATATAGAGGAACCATGGCAGACGATTCCGACATATGTAACAGGAAAAAGCAAACAACTTTTCGCGAACAACACGCGTTGTAATACAATGTACCACGCAAAGGGCGATATGTGCGTTACCGGGCAACGATTGCACCTCGTTCGACGTGCAATTTTGATTGCATTATGCGCATAATGGATAGACAGCCGGGAATGTGTTTAGCGTCTAACGAAGAAATGATTTGATCGGAAAGCCGCGGTTGATGAGGCCGCCCGAAACGCTGCGCCTCTGATTACGTATCAGCTGCGAATTACAAACACGTTCCACCTGGTAATTTTATTTGCGCCACAGACAAATATCGATGGGAATCCAACGATCCTCTATGCAACACGTTTGCCCAGTCATTAGAGTTTACAAACGGTTTAAACGTATAGAGCTGCATGAAATATCTAAGAAAAATTGGGAAAACGGTTGACAAAGCTGTATATGCTTCCAAAGCTCCAAGTTTTGAAGAATTATATTTTGAAGAAGGAGAGAAAAGAAAGAAGACGGGGAGATCCACAGACTGGAAAGTTCGTTTGTCCACGTAGCCACTGGTGGGCAACGCCAATAAACTTTCATTATAAATCTCCGTACTCGGCGGGGAGAATCAACGAATTAACGTAAAAATATTGCGCACGTTGGAAACCCAGAGCAGCTTTCGCTGCCACCTAGTTGGCCAAAATCAACGCCGTGATATATCGCTTGGATCTGTTCGTACGTCCTAACCGAAAGGAATTCCACACGAATTTGCTAGCAAGCGTTTCTACTCCTCTTCGAATCTCTGCTGTACCATTCCATCGAACTTCGCGCTAATTATCTTACGAAAAGAAAACGAAGAATCCTTTTGTCGAGATTCGATCGAATGCTCTATATATATATATATAAAACTTTTTGTTAATTTCTTCATTTCATTATACAAGCCTCCAATTATCCCACTGAAATATTCGTTTTAGCGCAAACCTCGATCGGAAATCTTTTAGGCAGAATTTCTATTTAAAGGACTCGTTGCAATGCGGAAACATCGGTTCTTTGCATTGCCGATTGCATCACTGGGTTCCCCGGTGGTCGGCGCAGTGTGCGATACGTCGATTTCAGGTCGCAACGCGGAACGGAAACGCGTAACCATGGCAGAAGCCACCGGAACCATGTCAAGCAATGGTCGTACAGAGCCAAATACAGGTTTACAAAGCGGCCGTTTGACCGAGCTCCGCATACGGTCACGCATGGCCGCACGAAAAGCGGATGGAGCTTCGAGGACCGTGGCTCTGCTACGTCCAGGCGTCGTCGTTTAAGCGTTCCGTCGTTGCAACGACGACGCGAACCGAAGCCCGGCACTCTCCGCGCGTTTCCGCCGATCCGACCGAGACCTCTTGTGAACCGGACGGAATCACGACAAAACAGACCTGGCCACTGTTCCCTTGGTTCCGTACAGCGTGGTAAAGCTATGAATTCTACAACAGAGTAACTTGTTTTGTACGACCAAGAGTGAATGTGTATTGTTTCAGGAAGAGAGGGAGTGGTAACGAATGCTGTCAAGTTCTCGGTTGTTCGATGAAATTCTAAAACGCAGAAATATTCAGAGTTGATTATCGTTAAATCGAAATCCGCTTTTTAGCAATCTGATTTGTCTCTTAGAGAGAGAAAGAGAGAGAGAGAGAGAAAGAGAGAGAGAGAGAGAGTGGCAAGAAACAATGGAACGTTAATAAGTTTATTCTGTATAAGGAAACTCTAACTACTGAATGTACCTGTCACGATTCGAGTTCATGTTTCGTGTATCTACGTAACAGACGGAATACTGCGTTTCATCGGATCGAGAAAATCTTCAGCGATTACTCGTGGTCGCGTTTCGATTATCAATTGAACTGCAACGTGGCTTATAATCGAACCGTCAGAAATCCCGCCACTGGATTCGATAACATTTCATTGAACCGTTTAAGAATGCATCGTTGGAACGATCGGAACGCAAACGTCGCTTGACAAGATTATACAGCTTGTTTCCTATTCCTGGGTTGCGCTCATTGCCGAGTGTCTCCGTGTTCCAGGCGCCACGGAATCGATAATCGAAGTCCATTAATGATCATACACCGTTATCCTCCGGAATGGTTGCGAATAGAATGCAGCTTAGGAGAACCGAGCGCACCACGGATCCTTTAATTGGTCTTGTTGCGAGACCATCTTTCACGCGAACGTAATTGCGACCCGATTTGCATAAAAAGTAACTGCTGCTGTGTTACGAATATCCGGAAAATTAAAAGATAGCTTTTTAGCGTTGCCGCTCCGAAAAGTTTCCTTCAATCTAATTATCAAATATCGTGTTAATAAAGTTAATACGACATTAATAAAGTTAATTTCGAGCGGTTCTATTATCGAGTACATTTTAGAGAATTGGTTTATCGACGAGCAGTGAAATCATTGTCGATAGTCTCTTACCGTGCATAATTCACGAGCAACATTAGCGAGTTTCCAATTAATCGAAAGAATCTGAGTCGCGATCAAAGAACAAAGAAGGGATGTCCGAAATGCAGATGTCAAGCGGCAACAGTTTGGCATAAATTAACTGATTTTCACAATGGACCTTTATAGGAGGACGTTTAACCTCGCGTGTGTAGCACCTATCGAGTTCATTGTTTGCGGTCGCAACACTACGCAGTCACGCTCGAAACGAACAGAAAGGGAGAGCAGTGCGCGCTAGAGTTGAAAAGGGAGAGCATCGTATTATGCGGCATTGTCCCTCAGTATTGTGCATGATCGCTAGCGAGTAATAATGTGAATCTGTCTTTCGTGTGTAAACTGATAAATGGTTGTTCGATGGTACATTAAATAGAACTGGAGTATAAACGAGCAGAGAGGAATTCATTTTACTGTGAGATAAGATATTGATTTGATATAACGAAGGAACGAAATATCGAATCACTGGTAGTTTATGTCAGAACAATTGAAATAAGTCGTGATGAATGATGATTAAATACTAATAAAATAATAAGAAAAGTATAATGTAGAATAATGCATTATGTTATTAGCTCGATATCGTTTTACGGTTTTTTGAGAAACTATTTTTTGAGAAACGATGTGGATTATCCAGGTCAGTATAAACATCGCTACCAAAATGGTCAACCAATCCGCGGTCACTTTGTTATTAACGAAATTCTTCCGAAAGTGAAAAGTGTGAACCGCAAAACGAAAACTAATTAAAGTATACAGACCTGGTTTATTTTACTTCTCGTTTGCGAACACGATGACAATAATCGAAGTTCTGCGAACGATTATGTATTATTTCGAGAAGACGATTGACAATTACAATCTTCTTTATTATACCAAGAAGAAATCGCACGCGAAGGAGGATTCGCGGTTTTAATTAAAAGAATCCTAAGCAATATAGACGCTGAACAATTCGCAATTATAATTGAGAAAGTCTTTGACTTTCACCATAGGACTGTCACGGAGAAATTCGTAATTTCGATCGAAAGAATCTGAAGTATCCTTAAATTATCCAACTCTAGACTTTGAGTAGTTAGAAATTGCAATCGAGAAGAGCTTAAATAATTACGATAAACGTCAAATAATTGCAGACCGTAGCCAAGAAAAAGTTAAGCTGTATGATCTATAAATTAAAAATATACAAGTAATCGTGACAGACGCTAGTAAGTTTCAAATATACAACGAACCAACAAATTGACACTAAATAATTTATAATTTCAAATTCTTCGAAATCAAATACTTTACACTATAAGAATAATACTCGTAGTTACTACGCTTCGTATTACACAGAAAAAATACTACCATCATGTACCGTAAGCTATGACAGCGAACCGGACGAATAAAAAGCATGTGACTCATCGTTTGTAGACCGCGCAACTATACTTCCACTGCCTCGCCAAAACGAATTGAAGAAATATTCTTTTGATCGAGATTCATCTTGTACGCTAGAGAAAGATACTAAATGAAAAATAAAATATAAAGTTGAGAACCTGTTTGAAAACCAACATCCACGTGCACACGTATACTGAAATACTGATGCATGCATTCGTATTCGAACACGGAACTGTGTTACGTCTGATCGATACGAGCATCGCGATCGAACTAATGTCGAAATACGATGAGACACAAGGGAAACTCACAAGGTAGTATATATTTTATCGTACTGGGAAGATATTTTGATCATATTGCTTTTTATAATTCACTCTATTATATTAATTATAATTTTAGTCATTTTTGGTTATTATCAAGGATTGAAGTTAATATTGATAATATGGCTGTTATTAACACAGTATGTATTAATATTATGAACAATTATTTGCAACAATTATTAATATTCTACTTTAATTCTTGATTTTAAAATACATTAGAGGGTGCAAATGAGCGACCATCTTGTTTCTACCAGTAAATATACCGCACGTTATAATATATTAAACGTTTTGTACGCGAATTGTATACTTATTATAATAATCTTGCGTTAATTCTTTCATATGAAGCAACGTTTCCAGAATTTGCATGCATTTAACTAAATTTCGTTCACGGTAAGCTATTTCTGCGATATTCCTCACCGAGTAGCTCTTCACGCAGTAACTTCGCGCTCCTCTGCGAAACTTTCATACGAAATCATACGTATTAAACAAACTACACTTGAATGTTATTTATTTCCTCCCTTTCTTGCAAAGTCATTCACAGAATTCCTACGTAAAAGTAAATATGCTAAAGAAATTATTCTCCGTCTTTATATGTTTCCATTTATATGTTTCCATTCTTGCAATCTTGTTACTTTAATCCTGGAAATGTTTCAGTAATTTCCAGAAATTCCATATGGATATTCTATAATATTAGTATAAACTAGGTAATTTTCATAGTAATTTTCAAAATATTCGTAACTGGCAACGAATAATCTAACGCTAGAACAGAGAAAAACGGCCCTCTTTGAATATGACGTGTGCCAAAGGGACTCAAGCGAATCCCGCATACGTGCCGTTTAGTCTCGTGAATATTTACAGAGATACACTAAGTTCATAGCATTATGAGCTTCTGAGGCTGCGCCACGTGAACGGAACAATCTGTTTGTCCGAAATGTATTAATATCCTACAGCAGCTCGTATAAATATTAATAAGCTGTTCGTATGACGGATGCTGCTGGCGACGCGTTATTTTGATGTTATAATATCGAATGCGGTGCTACCCTTCCCCGCCTCCTGCTGTTTACCGCGTTGAAAATATCACCATGCTAGGAGCATTAAAAGGAGAGCCTCGAAAAAGCGACAATATAATTTATGCCACGTTTCCAATTACGATTTTATACGGAAATCAAAATATACATGAAATCGTATTGACAGAAGAATACATAGCAAAATTAATACTTTGTTGAATAGCTCTTGATTAAATGTGCAATTAAGGAGATAAAACATACGAGGAAATGGTGCATTGAGTAAATTCTATTGAAAGTTTCGTTATACATAAAAATGAGGGTGTAATTAGGCTATCTATAGTACTTGATTAAAAAAATGTAACCAAGATAGTATTTCAACTGTTTAACTAGAAAATTCACTCCATACCTATATATATATATATATATATACCTATATATATATATATATATATATATATATATA
>NT_177421.1:491959-500456 GCF_000188095.3 Bombus impatiens
TATTTATTTATTATAGATGTCTAAGACCTTTTTACCAGAAAGCTCTTTAGTTCTTAAAAGTTGTGCTTAGTTCAATGACAAGAAGAACTTTAGAAGTGTTAAGTATAATTAATATACAGCTCGACACAGACTTGACATCGTCTAGCCTCGAGACCAGGCTAGAAATCTTTCTATTATATTAATTCCACGGCATGCATACTTTTTGCCGTGGCAACCTGAACTATGTTGTATCCGGCAAAGTTGCCGCCTTAATTTATGATAATCTCGAAGATCCTACTTGAATTGCATTACGCGAGGTTGAGTACCCCTCGTTATCGGTTTTATTCATGCATCGAATAACAAACTTCCGGTTATGAAATGAACAGATCGGGCTCCGGAAAATTAATGTGAATTTCAAGTTATACAACAATTACTCGTAGAAAATTTCCTGGTAATAATCGCTAATAGAAAACCATCAACTCACTCGCTACGAAATATCTATGCGGCTATCACTACCAGGCAATAAATGCTTCGTTCACCACTAATTTGAAATTCTTCCTCTGCTGGTATTGTCTGTGCTTAACGCTCCTGTTCTCCTGGTATCAGTTCCAGTTTCCTGGATTCTTCGAACGAAACATAAAGACACAACCGTTTAAACGGTCAACCCTCCGTGAGCAAACATATTTTTTAACATTAATAATATTATTTGCGTAGATTGATATTAATTAACTCAAACTATGACACAACATTGTACATCTATCACCTATTCTTAAAAGGATTATATCTTTGAATCTATCGGATTTTTTGTTCTCTTCTCCTGTATTCCTTTTTATCCAAGAATTGATACAAACCTCGAAAATCCACAAAAATGTGCTTATCGTATTTTTCACTCTATCGTATGGTCTCTATATGAGACACTTAATGCTAATTTATCTTTATGAAGTAATCACTACAGAAAGTGTAACTATGACGTTGGTGCGCGATTTTTCCAATGTACAGAAAAATCTTCATTGTTCAGAATAAACAGTACCTTTGCGCATCAGCCTCGATTAATCCACAGATAAAAAAAAACAGTTATTGTTTTCAACGAACTCTTATAATCGGCGTGTATCTCAGCCGATATATCGACGTATCCCAGCACTATCCATTTTAAAACCTCTGTTACTTAGAAATACCACAAATTCTCCACTGATGCGATTGAATTTATCAATTGCTCCAACAAACTACCCTTTGCTCTCTGCATCTTCCTTGTGTCCCCGTATCTTGGCGATCGTCCCACGTCGAAATAACGCGCATTCCTTCTCCGTACGTGAAAAGGAAACGAGGACGATGTATGGTTCAAGAGGTGCTCGCATGGTTCAGAATCGGAATTAAATCCCGACGATATCGTCGCGGCGTGTTTGCGAGGGAGTAGCGGGCCGGAACGCTCAATCGCAATTCGCCCGAAAGCGAGCTTTGTGCCTGCCACGTTTCCGGTAAACTTCTCTTCGTCCCTTTCTCTCTTCCTCTCTCTTTCTCTCGTTTGCTCTCCAAGGTGAATGTTGAACTCTCGTTCGCTCGCGAAGTCGTAGGCGTTCCAGGAAATTTCGAACAGCGGTTGTACTCGGCCACGATAAGCCGCCCTCCGGGCGAGACGACCCGTTGCTCTGGAAGCAAAGGAACTTGCCAGACGAGGAGCCAGCGCACTATCTACCAGCCTCGATCCGACGTAATATTACCAGGGCCGAAGCTTCCTCCGCTCCGCTGCTTATTATTCGGCTCCTAGCGTGCACACAGAGTACAGCCGTAGCTTCAAAACGGAAAGGAACCGCCAACCTCTTCCGGAACCGCGTTTCACCTACGCGAGCTCTACTGTTGCGGATCAATGGAACCGATGTGGATCGATCAGCTTACCATTCCTTTGCTGTGTGACTCGATTAAATTTGTTGTAACGCGTTGCTATCGATGGAGACGGTCTTAATATGCTGACTATGAGGGTGGCCTCATGTCTCTAGTCCGCTAAATTAGCACTGTGTACTGAATGTGCATCTGAGTCGTATATATTTGTTTGGTACGTACGCGGTATCAAATTGAATGCGAAAGACGAACCAGAAAACACGAAGTCTCGTAAAATTAATCAAATTCGTATGAAATGCAGTTTCTCGGTATACAGACGGGTATTGTAGTGGTCCTTCTATGCTCGCTATCCGTCGAACTTACGCTAAGAAGGTGGACAACAGCGTTTGGTAGCCAATCCGCAAGAATCTAAATTACGTTATTTAATTTTAAAGTATTTCGTTTCAATTCTCACCCTGTACTTTGGTGATTAAATGTAATGCAGAATAAAATTAGGAAATATCTGATCCTCCGATCCAAACATCTATAATCGATGATATCAATTGAACATTAAAAAAAAAAGGAGGAAATTTCCAATTCACAGGTGTGCTGGGTCGCTTTATCGACCATTCCACTACTTTCTTTCCTTCTTCACCGCGCCACTGCATTATCAAAGTGTGAACAATCCCAAACAGTTTCCGAGCATTCGCGTAAACGTATGTATTGGTTCAATTACTCTGGCTAGTCCAGAGCTGAAAATCGGTCCGCTCATTCCGTAATAGTTCCCTGCGGGTTAGATCGGTTGTTTTTCCGCGAGCTGTCGCGCCCAAGGTATGTATCCCCGTATCCCCGAGTAAAATTTCAATGGTTATTCGATCGTGCGCCGGAACCGGGCTCGCCTCCCTACGTGCATGAATTGCAAAACATTGTCACGCGTTGTGACGCCACTCCTCTCCCGTGGGCTTTCGTCCCGGTGTGAAACAATGTTACGCCGATATTCGATGGACTGGTTTGTTTGCGTTCGCGACCGCGCCGGGCCGTGGCCAATCCGTGGAATATCCCCATCGAAACTCATCCGTGAAGTGGCCGGCAATGGTACATATCAACTGGTCGAAGACGTGTAAACGCAGCTACCAACGATTCGCATTCATCCATCCCAACCACTGTAACGAACCGGAATTTTACCCCCGCGATCGAGATGGTTCTGGTGGTAATGAGGTAACCTGGTTCATACTAGAACTCCAATACTGTACGAGGGCTATAATATCATGTGGATTAAATCGATTTATTGTTAGAATGGCGGAAGGTAAAAGATTTAAAATATAAGCGATATCCATGCATGTATAAAATTATTATAACTTTGTAAGATGCAATTATGTTTGTCAAAAGCAAGACATGGACACATAGTACTTATATAGTCTGGGAAAAATGAATGTTACCAACATAGTAAGACGTGCCTGACACAATAATTACTAATATTAAGAAGTATATAAGGTTAATGATATTAATAAGTATTCATTTTAAACTATCAACATTAAAACAAGAGCTTCTACTAGATGAACTATTTCTACAAAATTCTATTGTATATTCTCATCTTTACCGATATTTCTCAGAGTTCTATCGTGACC
The DNA here is from genome assembly GCF_000188095.3 of Bombus impatiens. Lineage (NCBI taxonomy): Eukaryota > Metazoa > Arthropoda > Insecta > Hymenoptera > Apidae > Bombus > Bombus impatiens. Next base: position 495,382 of record NT_177421.1, read on the forward strand.
ATTATGTATCAAGATTTTATAAAGCACTCCAGTATCAAACAACTTCAAATCCTTTCACGGAGATACAGGCAGGATTCTGCATTCGAGTGGTTGCTTATCAAGCGCTTTTGTCTGGTTACGAGGTAATTCCTTCGGGACGTAAAAAACACGGCTCGCGAAGAAAAACCTGACCTGGTGGAGGGCAATCTCCATGAATCGCGGTCGTATGCACGAGATCGCGCGGTTTTCGCATCGCTCCGCCACTTTTAATGCGTCCTCCGCAGCAACCGGTAACAGTCGGCCCTGCAACCAACCTCGTTCGAGATTTGTCACGCCATGCGCGGATTTATAGACGCGTTCTATATACACGCGACTCGTTCATTGTTATTCATTGATGGACGTAAATAACAAAACAGCAGAGACTCGTTAAACAAAGCTAGAAAAGGAAGACAGGCGCCTACTGGAATATTCATGCAAATCATTGCTGCGGCTTTCTTCTCCTAGCGATCCCGTTTCGATCCTTCCTAATCGATCAGGAATTAATCAAACTAGTAAGCGATCCATGTGCCTCTTTTCAATGCAACACCTCTCTAAATGTTCTAGGAGTAGTTGATAATCCTGGTTTCTTAATTTTTGCCTAAAAAATTTGCAATCCCCTCTTCCATACCTTAATTTTCCACTTTCTTTTCCAAAAGATTCGTAACTTTCCCTTTCGCCAACCAGCAGATCGAGCAATTGATTTATCATAATATCACAAATACAATTCCTTTAAAAAAATTATGAAACCCAGGTGGCAAAAAAAAATATTAGGTGAATTCTCAGAAATCGGTGCAATCGATTGAAAAAAATTCCAAATGAAATGTTACGCCTTAATTGCACCTGGAAATATTCTTAAGTTTCCTCCGAGCACTGCCAAGTTCCAACTTTTGAAGTTAGGAATTAAGAATTACTGCGAAGCATGAGGAATTTGCACACTGTCGAAGTTTGAATCAGCTGGCATTCGACGCCAGTTCTCTCTTCGTCGAGGCACTTTCTCGTTTTCTCGCCGGCCACACATTCGACAGCGTGCAATCGTATTTCACCCGATGTCCGCCACTTCCGATCCAGCGAAGCTCGCAGGGCCAGCAGACGACTTTTTGTCCGAGCGTCACGTACGCGACGACGACGACGACAGGGGTAAAACGGGTGCGATTTTATATCGGCGAATCCCAGCGGACGACGTCTGCATAATCGCCGGCTGTCCAATGTCCAACGTCCCGATGCTCCGTTCGACGCGTCATAAACACGTCTCGCTGAAACGCGATGCCTTTGTGCCAAGTTTCGCAGATAGACGGAAAATATTGTTGTTCACCACAGACACCTTGCATGGTAAAAAGCTCGTGCACGCGTTATTATGGGACTTCTCTTAACTTGGAGTATCATAATAAATGATGATAAAATACACCTCTGCCATATTACAATTTTAATCAATCAATGTCATTATCCGTTGACATAATTCGGATAATCTGTTTTGACAAAAATCTTCTATTACGATAATACGTTGTTGAGGCGTCAAACGTATCACGACAAAATTGCATGAATCGACAATTAGGAAAACTGGATAAGTCAAGTAATCACCACAAGTTGTCACAAAATTGCTATAAAAAGATGACAGAAGAAAAAGATAACGCTTCTTTTACGATACACTGTACATACACAATGGATCTACCCTGCAGGTTAATGTTAGATTAACCAGTAGTTTCATCACACTCGGTTAATCTCCAATTTATTCCATATTCAAAGAGGAACTCTATAGAAATTCTGTCTTACTGACTGCCTTTAAAGGATATCGTGGTAACTGCCGTTATTCGGCGTAGGGATCCTGCGCAAACTTAAAGCCAGAAAATTTGGTATCGCCCTAGGCGTCGCGGAGGCGGCAGTTTGAAAGACTGGCGCGGAAATTGCCGGCTGACCTAATCTTGGCGCAGCTTTTCGAGCAGCCCATGGAAAATTCGAAGCTTGTGGCTCATGTTGAAGTTCTTGTCTTTCAGGTTTCTCGGTGTGCGTGTCGTCGAGGCACACACACCGTTGAACACCTTTCCGCGCTGCTTTCTAAAAGCTTCCACGTCAATCGATGTGCGATAGGTGTGTCTTCTTCGGGACAAGAACCGGGATTCAGCCTTTCTAGAAAACTCACGAACACTCCCCTTTGCCTCGAGCAGGATCGTTTCATTAATTCCATGTATATGTTTGCATCGGAGTTCGTTCTCTATTTGGATCATCGAGCGGGACTGCTGCCCAGTGCATGCCAGTTTGGCTTGGACATGCTGCGAATGCATGTGACTTTGTCCGGCTGCATTTGAATTCTTTCTCAAAAGTCCTCCAGAGAATGCAACTGTCTTCTGATAACTACTGTGTGTTCGTGTTATAACTCCAGTCTCGACAATAATCAACTCCAAGGATCGATCTCAGTAGATGCAAACGATACGTAATTCCGTAAAACGTGTAAAATAAAAATACACGAAATGACGTATGCGAGCATATGGAAACTGTGTTTGAAAAACTTTGTGCGGTTCTGTTATAAAGACCGGTTGAAATGCGAATGTTCTATCCTTTATAACGAATTGTTAATAAACGCGGACATTTAGGTAATATACAGATCAGTGGATATTTTATCCTCTTGACTTTAAACATCAAAGAGTCAGTTATGTCGAATGAAAGAATGCTGATAATATCCCAAAGTCTTTTATAAACATTCTAAATTAGTCGACACGATCAAACTGCGAACACCAGAAATGTATCTCCAACGGCGTGTAAAAGCGCAAGTGCCTTTGGTGAATCGCTTTAACGCATTTTCAAAGCTATAGTCGTGCAAATCGTGGGATATTCACGGTCGAATTAACGCGATAACTTTGTCGGCAACGGGGAAGCCCTCGGCTCGAACGAGGCGTGTTCACTAGTATGGCTGCGCGTGAGAATTTTCTATCGTACAAACCCTGTGTCCAGAGACGAGAACGAAAGCTGTTAACATCGACTTTTTCGGCAATTAGTGAGAAGTTAGGCGAGAAGAGGATCAACGATGGCTTGCGAACGGGGATATACTTTAGAGATAGACAATTTGCATCGGGCTGACATCCAGGAGCAATCTAAGCCGGAAATTACACGACGTTTCGAGAAATTCTCGCGGAATATCGGTTATCGACGAGCGGAAGAAGCACGTGTGCACGCGAATTTGCTTTGAAGACACGTTTAGTCCGCGACCATAAAATTTCCGGATACCATCACCCGTCGACCGTCACGTTTCAGGAGCACGATAAGACGGCTAAACACCATCGAGAACTCCGACCACGAGATCCCTATTAAATCATAGCACTTTATGAAGACTTGTATGCTGCCTAGGATTATCAGGGCAGGCTCTTTCTTTTTCGTTCAAGCGTTTGGTCTTTATGCTTGCAAGAGTACGTATACGTTGGAACGTACGTTGGCTTCTGTCGCTGAATTTAAATGGAGGTAGTTGTCAAACTTGAAGGAAGCATAAATGGATGGTGCTTCTGAAAGCTGGAATACACGATTAAATTCCAACTCCTAAAATCTTGATTTACACCACTACGATTTTCATTCCATCGATTAACACTGTCAAGTAAGATAGGTTCATTTGTGACAAAACTGATTGGTTATTGGTGACGTAATAAACGGTGAAATTCCTTATACAATTACATTGTTTTTTATGCAAATACGGTTTGAAATGAAAACGGACCAAATACGACAAAAACCTTAGGTTAGCCTAATGGGCAATTGTGCAAAGTTTCATTAAAATTGGCAAGTACCAGTCGCCAATTTTCCTTCCTAAGTAAACTCTTAAACCTTATCTTTTCATAGTTTCGCTAACTCGTTTGTGCTGAGTAACTGGAATATTTAAACTTTGACCCTTGACCGATTTTACGATTTCCGTATATCTCGAGGGCAGCTCCTCTCGAAAAGCGCAAAAGCTTCCTGCGAGCAGCTAAACACGCTTGTCCAGCATTTGAAATCCAGATCATCCCCTAGAGAACAGGATGTTCCACCTCTATTACATCGACTTCGTTTTCCTTCGATAATCAAAGTATCTCGCCTGCAACGTCGGTGGAACCGCAGACTGGTAACGGTTTCCGTATATCGTATGAAACTGTACCGACAAACTGCTGCCAGTGGTCGGGGAAACGCGACGAAGGGAGGAGGATGGTCAAGAAAGGAAACGCATTAAAGGGCAAAGAAGTGGGGTCGGACGTGTGCGCGAGCGTTGGAAAGGAGTACGATGTGCCGAGAGAGGAAAGTGGAAGGCAACAGGAAGAGAGGACGCATCGAAAACGGAGGAAAAGCGAGGTGGAACCCTCTCAGTGAGTCTCTCTTTCCGTCTTCGAATGTTATTTGTATCCGTCCTCTTCTGCTTCCTTTCTATATCGCGCTTCTTCTTTTCTCGACTCTCCCTCTGCCATCTTGCTAGCGATGGACTCAAGAGCGCTTTGAGTTATTTCATAGCCGAGACGTATCCGTCTGGATAATACAAGTCTCTGGCGACTTATTAGAAATGTCAAAGAACTTCCAGCAACGGAGAAAAGTCAATGAGCATCGTCAAAATGTAACATAACATAACCTGTAAAAACGTGACACAGCAGATGCGGTAGAACAATTTTTCGTTTCCATTTGCCAAAAACAATGAGACGTTCGACTTGCAAGCGATCTCCTAGTCACAACATTTGTCAGAACGTGCCTTTATCGGGTGAGAAAGGGTTTTCTCCGCAACTCGACGATAGAGTTCAAACTTCACAAGCTCTCGGTGTTCGACACCCTTAAATTCGAAGCGACTGTAACCTCTGTACGACTAAATCGCTCGAAAACTCGCGACACAGAGGATCGAATGCCCATCACTACTCATCCCGTCCCTTCGTCGTCTCGGTTCTCGACTCTCTCCGTCTCTCGGGTTCGGACCCATCGTCGACGTTCTGTTCATCCAAACGCCCTCCCACGCCGCCCCCGCTTCTCGTCCAGCGTTCAATCGAGCCTCTTCCCTCTCTCTCGACGTGCGCTCTCTCTTTCTCCCTTTCTCTCTCTCCGTGTCTCGCCGCCCCTCGCGTCTC